>NW_012267391.1:643082-669905 GCF_000151885.1 Dipodomys ordii
AGCCAGGCCCAAAGAAACATAGGTCCCATGGTTTCCCTTATTTGCAATAACTAGTATATGTCTGAGACAAGCAGAAAAGGTCAGATAAGTTGATGTTAGGTGAAATGAACCCCAAGATAAGTATTCAAATGTTTTTTTCTTTCTTGTGATTGTTTTTAACATATTTATAAGATGATTTCTTTGTTGCTTTGTATACCCCTCCCCTATGGTATAACCCGTATTTTCACTGTAATTGATGTTGGTATAATTTGTTGAGGGGCAGGGAAAAAACAAATTGTTTAAATACGGACACAGGTGGACCCATCGCAACAATGAGATGTAAAGACTTTGGTTGAAAAACAAACTTTACAACATTGGTGGGGAGGGAGCTGGGAAGTGTGGGTTGGGGAGAGGGAAGGGATGGGAAGGAGAAACAAAGGAGGAGGCAACAATGCTTGATAAGAAATGTACGCATTAACCTGCCCATGTAATTGTAACCCCTCTGTACAGTGTGTTCACAAAAAATAAAAATTAAAAAAAAGACCCAGAAAAAAAAAGAAATGTACTCATTATCTTGCCCATGTAATTGTAACCTCTCTGTACCGCATTTTCACAATAAAAAAAAAGAAAGAAAAAAAGATACTATTTTATGCCTGTCTTTACAGTTCTCTGAGAGTTTTGAGACTTTTTTACAAGGTGAGTTAATGATATGGTAATTATTCAAATTACTTCCAATAAAGCATAAAAAGCTCTGATAGCTATCTGTCATTGCTCTTTGGTAAGGGAAGCTGAGAATGAATAATTTGAAAACATTAATAGTTTCTCGATGCCATTACTTTGGTCTGATAGCCAGCCTGTTGGCCTGGGCTTTGAACTGCATTTAAGATGTATATGGGTCAACTATTACTCTAAGCACTTATATTTTTTGATAGAAACACCATTAGTATTAGGAACATTGATGAACCTGTTCTTTAGAACAAAATTCTATGATTAAAGAAATACATTTTTGAATACTTCTTGCCTCAAGGAACATTAACAGAAATAGAAGTCATGAGTACAAACTTCTTTAACCACTTTTTTTTCTAGGCAGACAAGAATGTCCAAATAATGTTTTCAAAAGCATTTCTAAAAATTTTGCTCAATCCAGGGCTCATGCTCTGGCCCACAGCTTGTGTTCTAACACTTGAGCCATGACTCCAGTCCAGTATTTTTTTTATAGTAAATTGAAGATAGAGTCTCTGGGGACTTTTGTCCCTGGGCTGACATTAAACCACAATCCTCAGATCTTAGTCTCCTGAGTAGCTAAATAATTAAGACAAAAGCCACTGGTCCCTAGCTCCAAATACCATTTAAATTGAAAAACAAAAAGACAATAGAATGATCATAGAAAATACTATGTAGGTCAAGTGATATAAAATTACATCATGTATAATTTCCCATATATTTATACTCACTTTATAGTTTGCATAACATGTTTTTATAGGACCTAGAGATTTATATTTGCAGAAACATGTAATGCACATTCTCAGTCCAGAGGAAATCATTCTTAGCACAGCACAAGGACAGTGTTAACATACTACCTGTATATAGTAAGCACTTATCAAACTTCAGTCAATGAATAAATCAGTGAATGAATGCAGAACTCTAAGGGGAAAGTCTCAGAGCTCCTTCATTCATCTGTATTTATAATGCTCTCTGACAGGTATTGCCTTTTTGTTTTATTTATTTATTTATATTTATTTTTGTGTGGGTTGAGGCTTTAACTCAGGGCTTGGGTACTGTCACAGAATTTCTTTTGGCCACCACTTGAGCCACAGCTCCACTTCAAGATTTTTTTTTTTGAGTAGTTTATTGGAGATAAGAATCTCATGGACTTTCCTGTCCGAACTGGTTTTGAACTGCCATCCTCAGATCTCAGCCACCTGTGGAGCTAGGATTACAGGTTTGAGCCACCAGTGCCAGGAAGTAAAGTATTGTTATAGCTACTTAGTAACAACATAACACTTGACTTTGCATTAATGCTTGTAGGAACAGAATCTCATCCTGATAGGTAAGATAGTTCAAGATGTGGTGAAAGGATGACATAGAACAAAGAGTTGGGGTATTTTCTATGCTTTTCCTTTACATTTCCTTAACACTGAACACTAGACTACCTTCACAGTTCTCAGTCCCTGATGTGATATAATGAAGGGCAGTATGGCTGCTCTAACACTGCATATTCTAGATGACAGTAGCTAACAAGAGCTTCTGACGCATCCTCTCCTCAGAGACCTGGGGTAGGCAAAGCCAGTTTTTGTAGATCGTGTTTAGTGTTGTAATATTTGTTTGTATATTTGTTTGTTTTCTATCATCACCTGGTTTTAAGTGCTCTGTGGGGAAACCTAGCCTTCTGAATCTGAGCCACAGTATTAGCAGATTAATAATAGATCAAATTAGAACTGTTTTTCTCATCTTTAAAAGTGTGGTGGGGAGAACCCCAACAGTTTAAGCCAAATATCTGAAAATGAATGTCTAAAATACTCTAGAGATAGGGTAGAACTAAGACTTTTCTGAATAGAAATAATCTTTTAGGCTTGGAAAAAATTATAAGGTAAGCCAGACCCAAAGAAACCTAGACTGCATGTTTTCCCTCATTCATAATAACTAGAATATGTCTAGGATATTCTTAGTAGAGGATCATAATGGCTCAATAGCAATGTGGATATGACCATATAACATGATGCTTATTGAAATGAACTCCAACTCTCTTTGCGTTCTCTCTGCCAATTGTGCCCAACTTTCCCTACCTCACCCTTTCTCTCTCCCTTTTTCTCTTTTCTCCGTTTGGTTTATGCCCTCAAGAGTGTGATGCAGGCTGGGTCCCTGGGACCTCCCTTTTGGTTCCCTCTCAAAGGCTAGCCATTCTAGGTTTGAAATCAGATCTAAAATCAAAAGAAAAGTAACTGCTTAGAAATTTGGCCTTAATACTAATAGGATGATTGCAATCACTTTTGACCCCACATTATAGCAATATTTGGACAATTTCTTCCAAGGCAATGGTAAATGGTCAGTTTCCATATGTTCAGGTTTTCTTTGCCAATCCTCTGTCTTGCTGAGCCATTTTGGACTCACAGCCATCTCTCTTCCTTTCTCTGTCTCTCTTTCTCTTTTGTTCTCTTCCTCTCTCTCCCTCTCCTGTTTGCCTGCCTTGCTTGTTTGCTTGCACTTATACTTTATAAAACTTCAAGTCATACCATCCTGATAATGTGCTTTGCTAACAAAGCTGCCTTTTTTCACAGGCCCTGAAAACTGAGGCCCAACCAGCTAATGTGCTTTATTAGCAAAGATGTCTAAACTTATTCGGTTGTCAAAATTTTTGGGTTCTGAGTTTTGCCTTGTATTTTGTTTGGTGGTATCCATTCTAGCACTGACCATGTGGTTCTAAAATACTGGGCAAAATAATGTCATCTTACTGTTGGAATTCCAAAACAGTCTACAGCCATTATTCATTTTTACATGCTGTAAAACTTATGTGCACAGTGCATTGTGTGTATGTATGTGTGCGTGCACACCTACATGTGTGTATGTCTGCGTCTGTGTAAACTTGTTATCTGGCACTGCAATAAAGTCATTTGGCTCAGCAAAATATAAGTTTCTTGAGGACTTAGGAGTTTTCTAATTTCAATCCTCCCCACTATTGAAGGTTTATTTTCTTTTGGGGGGGGGTTCAGTAGTGTGGCCAGAACTCTGGGCCTGGGTGCTGTCCCTCAGCTCTTCAGCTCAAGGCTAGCACTCTACCACTTGAGCCACAGTGCCACTTCTGCCTTTTTTTTTTCTGCTTATGTGTTGCTGAGGAATCGAACTTGGGGCCTCATGCATGCAAGGCAAGCGCTCTACTGCTGAGCCACCTTCCCAGCCTCTGAAGGTTTATTTTCTTGGTTAAAAAAAAAAGTTAATTTCTCTGTAACTTAATTTGGTCTCAATGTAAATTTGTATGTGTATCAAGGCCTGAAATGGAACTTTAAAAAATTTTTTTTGTGGGAGTGGTTGTTCTTTATTGTGGCTGGAGACCAGGACAAAGAGGAAGTGCCCTCCTTAATTGGAGCAGGACGCCAAAGATTAGAGAACCTGGGATCCCACCTCTCCATGGGGGAAGACCCCGTGGAGGACTCTGGAGAGGTGGGGCAGACTAGGTGAGGGCATGGGAGTCTTTAGATAAAGGAGGCTGGAGAGGGGAGACTGGAGTGTGCTCTAGTGCACCAAATATTCTTTGTGCTTATTGAGTTGAACTTGGCAGTAAGAAACCTCTGAGGAGGAGGTAGAGGTAGGCAACAGCGATGAAGCAGTTGTAGCTGACTTGCTCATAAAGATTGTATAAGCTCTGTGGGAGAATGCTCCATGAATGGGATATCCTTAATTTGTTAACGAATGAACATTGAAAAATATTCGGAGCATTAGCAACATGATCACTCCCCAGGAGCTGAGGACAGTGTTGCAGGGGCCAGGCCAGTTTTGGTCTACAACACAGGAGCAACACCATGAGGGAGTGGGGGGTCTTCCCAAGTGTGAAGGGGAAGGAGGAGGCTGTGAGGGAGCACCTCAGAACTTTAAATTTCAATACCATTTTTGCAGTTAGATGCATCATGTAAAAGAAAACATGGTCTGAGATTCCTCGTTTGTTCAGTTAGGACTGGTAGTTTGTTACCAGCCAGTTTACATGCAATGTTCCTGTTCTCCCTATTTTAAAACCAAATGGGAAATATTGGCTCACAAAAATGTGTCTAGTAATGGTAATAGCCCATTACTTTACATTTAGAAAAATGGTCATTTGGGTTCAAAACTTTTCTAAGATGTAATTAAGTTAGCTGTGATTTAACCACTGATGTCCATCTTAAAGTATGCACTAGCCTTGAGTGAAAAAGCTGAGGGACAGCACCCAGGCCCATTAACCAGTCTGTGTTGAAATCTTCAGGTAACACAGTAGGAAGTGTTACAGTCCATCTAAGGGACACAACCTAGCCCAGATCCAATCCACCTCTTCTAACCTAGAAGCAGCCTCACCTAGACCATCCTGACTACCTCCACCATGATAAAAGTAAACTGGACTCCTGCCTGACTCCTTCACACACATATGATTCCTAGTAAAAGACTTTGGATTTGCAAAACCTGTCTCCTGTGTGACATTTTTCTGTAATATTAGATTTGTAAATCTTACCCAGCCTGACCTGGAAAGGGCTGGCTATGTTTTTATGCTACTGAAACAGGTATAGGCCAAGATAGCCTCTTGTGAATTTTAGTTAAAGTAACTTGGTTAACTTAGGCATCGTTAGGGTTACCAGAAATCAGTACTATTTGTTGGTCGATTCTTGACAAGGTGCAGGTAAGCTCTACTTATTTCCATTTGATCTCCTTGTTACTTTAATTGGAAATAATAAAGGTTTTTTGTGGCAAAGATTGCAGTTCAAAGCCAGCTCAGGCAGAAAAATCCCTGAGACTCTATCTCCCAACTAACTGGCTGGAAGTATGACTCAAGAGACTCTTATCTCTAACTAACCAGCCAAAGGCTGGCAGTGCCATTGTGACTCAAAGTGCTTGAGTGCTAGCCTTGAGCAGAAGTGCTCAGGGACAGTGTCCAAGCCTTGAGTTCAAACCATTGTGAATGCTAACTGGAATGAGTCATCCCAACAAGGAGCACCTAGACCCCTGAGACTCAGCCAGTCTGGGGAACAAGGGACCATGGAGAGGAGTAAGAAGAAATGATGTCATATCAGCCACTTTGTGTCTGCCCTTTCAAAATTAATCAGAGCCAGAAGATCAATAGAAATAAGAAGACTGCCCATCTATTGTCTATATCTGTCTACCTTCTAACTGGACAGGAATTTTCATTCTTGCTTTTGTTACCTGATGCTCTCCCATACCTAGTCGCCAGATGTCAGAAGTAGGTAGGGACATTTTCCACCAACTCCAGGACAGGCTGGAATGCAGGAGATAAGAACTATCCATTCTAGCCACGTCATCCATTTTTTAAATTTTCTGCCCTGAACCCTTTATTTTGCTGTTTGTGTGCTCTAATATTTTTTTAATTTCCCAGCCCCTGCCTCATGAGACTTCTTCCAGACTTCAATTAATTAAGGACTAACACCAAGGGACAGTTGCTACCTTCACAGAGGGGACCACATCTCTGCCTTTTACCCCTAATATCAACACCCCTTGCCACTAGGAAGTAGCCAGAGAGAATCTGCATCCTTTTTCATAATTATTACAAGGCTGGAATGTAAGGTCCACCCAGGGAAGGTGGAGCAGACTCCTCTTTCCTCTTGGCTAAGTCTATGCCCAGTACCTGTGTCATCTAGGTTACTGGCACACCTGGAGGCAGTTACCTCCCCCTCCTCTGAGGCCACATCCTGGGCTGCCCCTGATCCAATCCAAAGGTGAAAGGGCCCTAGGTCCTAAGGTCACATCTCCATCCAGTGTACCTGGCCACACCTGGCTGCACCTTCTCCCTGCCCTTTCCCTTAAACCCAAGCAGGATGTCAGCTCATCCCTTTTTACAGCCATGTGATCTCCACCATGCACAGTGGGGCAGCAGCTCAGTAATAGGTGATAAAATACACTTCTCTTCCTGTCTGAACACCTGGTGGTGTTCTCTTCATCGGCGGTGTTCCCTTCGTCAGCTACCTGATTAAACCTATTTAATTTACCTTACGAAATGAAAGGAAGAATTTTTTTAGATTGTACTTTGTGCAGTTACTTTTTCTTCTTTATTTTTTCCTTGGGTTTATTACTTGTTAACACTGTTTTTGCTTTCTGTACCCTTTGTCTTTTATATAAGTTTATGTGATTTGGAGAAGGGAAGGGGAATCACAGAAATAGTGGGACAAAGAGTGAACCAATGCAATAGTGATACTCACTAGAGACTAGAGAAGAACTGTAGGGGAAAGTAGGAGAAAATGAGGGAGGGGTTAACACTGTTCAAAAAGAAATGTACTTGTTACCTTACTTATGTGACTGTAACTCCTCTGTACATCACCTTTACAATAATTTTTTTAAAAAAGGAATAAATTTTTAATCAGAGCTCTTTCTTTAGAATTGACTTCTCATTTCTTTAAAATTTAACGCTTTTATGAAATATTTAGGAAGCAGCACTTCACCTTATTTAACTCATTTTCTACCTAACAAAGTAATTTTGTTATTCGGTATGAAAGGAAGACGTTTAAGCCCAGAGAAGTGCACATCTTGTTCAAAGTCTTGGGCAGTGCCAGAAATCCACCCTCCATACCTGACAGTATGGAACACTTGAAACTACCCCTGTAACTATATGATCCCCCCAAAAGAGTAGTCTTGTTACACCAATGAAATTTCACACTCCTTCAGCAACACTTGTAGCTTTAGAGTTTCCTATATCAAATAAATCATTTTATACTTGGCAAATCTGACATATGGACACAGGATTTTCTGTCTTGGTACTTAAGTGTGTTCTTGGTCTTAGAAGTCTTTTCTCCAACAATTACACAACTACTTTCATTTTGAATATTGTCTTTCCCTTAATCAAATCAGGTCAGAATCTATGGTCAGAATCTATGCTTTAAAAGTGCATAATAAGGTTTTTTTGTTTTGTTTTGTTTTACCTTTCCAGTTGGTTCTCATCAACACAAATCAGGAAAGTTCACCCTAATCCAACTTGTATAAACATTTATAAAAATCACAAAGGCTTCACAAATTCTTTCAATTTAAAAGCACAAGGTACATTCTCCCTTTCTCTTTCACTTCCTCCTCCCTTCTCTTATTTTTTAAAATCAAAATTAGCTAGCTATTGCTCTTCTTTCTTGCTCTTTCACTTTAATTATAATAAATTTGATTTCTTATTCCTTTTCTTTCAGATGGGCTTCTTAAAAGCTTTCGATTGGAATGAAATAAATTCTACTTTTTTGACATTGTTCCTCACTACTGATGTATTTTAAATTATTTTATTTTTGAATTTGCTTATATTTATGAGATTTCATTTTGATATTTTCATCCATGCACACAGCATTTTGAACAAATTTATCCCCACCACCATATTCTCCTTCTGTCGTCCTTCCTTCAGCATTTGGTAGGATTCATTATACTGTCTACAAACACACACACACATTTACTACATATTTACTTATTTAAAACATTTGTGTGTGTGCTGGTTTTGGGGCTTGAACTCAGTGCCTGGGCAGTGTCCTTGAGCTTTTTTGCTCAAGGCTAACACTCTAACACTTACACCGTAGCTCTTTGCTCTCCAGTATCTCTTTCTTCCCCTTTCCTGTGCTGATCCTAGACGGTCCCTTTTTTACATTTTTTATGTTTTATTATTATTATTGATATATAATGATCATCATCATGATTGTGAGCATGAGCAAAAATGAGTAAGAATGTGATATTTGGTGTTTTATCTTGACTTATGTCACTCAATATGATCTCCAGTTCCATCTATTTTTTATGAAATTATACCATTTCATTTTTCTTTATGGAAGAGTAATGTTGCATGGCACATTTATATAATAGCCTCTTTATCTACTCTTCCATCTTTGGGAACCTCAGCTGATTCCAGTCTATCTATTACAAACTGTGATTCAGTAAACATCAGTATTCATGTATCTATCTGGGGTTTTAGTACATTCTGTTTTGGGGTTGGTACCCTAGAGTATTATAGAGGGGTTATTAAGTAAATGTATTTTCAGAACTTTGAGAAATGTCCACACTTGTTTTAATAGTAGTTACTAATTCATATTCTTTTCCTTTGCATCCTTGTCAGCATTTGTTGTTGGTTTTCATGATGATTGTCATTCTAAGTGGAATGATATGGAATGTTAGTGTTGTTTTTATATGCATTTCCTTTATGGCTAGGGATGCTGTTTATTATCTTAGTCTGAGAACTGTTCATTTTTCCATTTACTAACTAGTTTTTCTTTTTACTATTTAATCCCCATTCTTATTAAAGACATTATAAGTGGTTTATATTCTTTGTTAGGTTATATTATTTGTTTAGGTCAAATAAATTGAGAAACATATCTATTTCTTCTAAATTTTTCAATTTATTTGAATATAGGTTTTCAAAATGTTCCCTACTGATTTTCTTAATTTCATTGGTATTGTTTGTGACATCTCCAATTTCATCTCTAATTTTAGTAATTTAGGCTTTTCTCTCCTCTTTCAAGGATTTATCAATATTGTCTGCTCCTTGATATATACACCCACAGATACTGCTTTTCTCTTGATACTGTTGTCACTATATCCCAAGGATTCTAGTAGATTATTTTTATTTTCATTTGATTTTCAAATTTCTTCAATGAATCACTCATCTTTCAACAAATGTTTTTTTCATTTTCTTAGGGTTTGAAAATATTTTCATCTTTTGCTGTTGAGTTCTAGTTTTATTCCATATGGCCAAATAGAATACAGAGAGTTATTTCAATTTTATTATATTTTCTAAGACTTACTTTATTTCCTAAAACATTACTTATGTTGGACAAAGTTCCATGGGCTCAGAGAAGAATTATATTGTGTAGAAGCTGGTGAAATACTTGGAAAATGAGTGGTAATTCCATTATGTCTATAGTGTCACTTAATCCCAAGAGATTTTTCATTTATTTGTTTTGTTTTGTTTTAATCTAGCTGATTTACTTATTGGCAGAATGAGGTACTGAAGTTTCTCTGCTTGAGTGTACCTGAGGTTTTATAATTATTAGTATTTGTTTAATGTAATGAGTATTTGTTTAATGTAGCCCGACTATTTGAGTGCATTCAACTACATTAAGCAAATAATAATTATTTTCCATTCATTAGTATACAATGATCTTTTTTTTCTTTTTTCTTTTTTGTCAATCATGGGGCTTGAACTCTGGGCCTGGGCACTGTCCCTGAGCATTTCAGTTCAAGGCAACCACTCTACCACTTGAGCCACAGTACCACGTCCAGTTTTCTGGTGGCTAATTTGAAATAAGAGTTTCACAGACTTTCCTGGCCGGATTGGCTTGGAACCGTGATCCTCAGATCTCAGCCTCCTGAGTAGCTAGGATTACTGGCATGAGCCATCAGTGCCCAGCTTACAATGACCTTTTTTTTTTGCCTCTTCTGACTCATTTCTGTTTGAAGTCTACTTGAGCAAAAATGAGTAAAGTTACTGCTGCCTTCTTTCAGGATTCATTTTCCTGGAAGATCTTTTCCTCTTTCACTATAAGCCAATGATAGTTTGTGTCAATAAGATGAATTTCTTGTAGGCAACAAATAGTCTATCTTGCTTTTTAATCCAACTCACTATTTTGTATCTTTTAGTGGAGAAGCAAGACTATGAATATACAACATTATTATTGAAAGTATGTAGTAATTTCAGCCATTTTGTTGTTTTGTAGGGGTTTTTTTCTTTCTTACTTTTTAGTTCCTAATTTAAGAATCTGTTGGATTTATTTTCTCTCCTGTTTTCATGATCACTTTTATCTTTCTCTTCAGTGTATAGGATATCTTCATCTTCTGCAGTGCTGTAGTTTTTATTTATCACATAAAGTTTTTATTTGTCCTTCAGTTATGAATGATAGTTTTTCTGGGTAATTTAGGTCAACTCTTGTTTACTTTCATTCAGTGCTCAAAAAACATTCCATATCCTCCTTGCCTTTAAAGTGCTCTATTGAGAAACTGGTTGTTGCTCTGATGGGTTTTCCATTATAGATGATGTGATACCTATCTTTTACAACTTTCCTTGTTCTATATGATTAATGTTTTAACTATCATGTGCTTGCCTGATATGCTGAGTGTCCTAAAAGTACCCAGATAGCTGTTTCTTTCATAAGATTTGGGAACTTTTAATCACTTACAGTCCTGCAAAGTGTTCACTGTACTCAGGCACAACTGTATAGTAAGAAAGTATCCTGAGGGAGAAATGACAAACTTTTTCAAAACTTTTACCTATGTGTTCAGGGCACTAGGGCTGGAGTCCATTCTCTCTCTCTCTCTTCCCCCATCTCCCTACCACTGTCCTCCCATCCTTGGCACTGTTCTTGAGTTCAAGGCTAGTGCCCTAGCACATGAGCCACACCTCCACTTCTGGCTTTTTGTTAGTTAGTTGACTTTCCCACCCTGGCTGGCTTCAAACCATGATTATCAGATCTCAGCCTTCTGAGTATCTATGATTACAGGCCTGATCCACTGTCATCCAACTTGGAGTCTCTTATGTTTCCTATGGTATGGTTTGCATTGTACCGAGGTTGAGTATATGACTGGTCAAGGGTCAGGTGTCCACTTCTGGGTTGCTTCCATGCTACAGACTTCCCTTCTTTGTGTATTGGAAGCTGCTGTTGGCTGCATAGTGCTTTTTAGTCTATGGATCAGACAAATTTATTCTTTCTGTATAGATTCCTTCATTTGTGTCCCTGTGCTAATAGCACAATGGAAACTTTGTGGGGGGTCCACTTACTATAGCTGATAGTGGAGTAGCAAATGGAACACTCAGTTATACACTTGTGGTGGTGAACTGAGAAATATATGTGTTCTATCTTCAGGTCTCAATTCTTTCATACCATGCCTGGAAGTTTTCATCCTGTGGAACATGAAGCTGGGGTATAATGTGTCACGGGTTTTTCAGCTTTTCCCAGCAACAAACTTTGGGCACTCTCAAAGCTACCAGATAGCTGTTGGCTATTGAGAACTATGCCAGCCATAGACTTGGTGGTGTTGTAGCAGCCACCCTCAGGCAAGGGAATTATTATAGCCAGCAGAACAGGTTGTTTAATTTCTTGGCTCACTCATACATAAGCTTTTCCATTGCCATGGCCACTTGCAGTCATCTTTCAGCCCCATGGCTAGAGCTCCTTGGATTGCAGTTGTTCTTGTTTTCAAGCCTCTCTACAGGATATGGCTGCTTCAGCGCTTGGCTGTCTACAGACCACTTAACAAGCTGCTAAATAGCCTGATCTCTCCAGCAGTTCCCTCAATCTGATCAATCTATCAACCAGGAAAAGCTAGGAGCTCTGCCTCTGAAATCTGCTTCAGAACTGTTTCCATCAGCTAGGTTGGGGCCACAGACTGGGAGTTTATCACTTCTTTCTAAGCTCAAAGTAAAGCCCTCTCCCTCTTTATGTTCTCCCTTAGTGTCAGTCTTCCACTCAGACACTTTAGCAGGATCTCCCAAAAACTGGATTGTGACAGATCCTTTTGATTCAAGATATGCAAGTACCTCAGTCTTGAATAGTGGTCCCTTTCTCAAGATAGTACCACCTCTCTGCTACTCTCTGAGATATGAGTAGTGAAAGGTTTTCTGCTCTGATGTTGACCTGCCATGCTTGTAATGTCACCACACTGGGATTTAAGTCTCATAGAAAGTGTGGATTTGTCCACCATCTAGGACTGCCAGTCTGTAATAGACTAACAAGGCTTATTCTGTTGTGACAGCTTTGGCTTCTTCACTATAAGGAGGCCAAGGCTGGAACTACAAATTGCTTCTTGATTCTCTCAGTTGCATTTCTGTTTTGTCATACTACTCAGATATTCTATTCTTTCATGATTCTTAGTGCTTTTCCTCACTTCTGCTCTAATTCTTTTTCCTTGTTTCTCAAATTCTTTTTGTTCACTAAGGCTAACAGATATAAAACAAGTATGACAGAGATAAAACATGTATTTGTGTGCATGCACGTACACGATTACTGGGACTTGAACTCAGGGTCTAGGAGCTGTTGCTATTGTCAAGTTTATTTTCTTGAAATTTAGCTCTGAGTAACATTTGTATTGTTTCTGTGTTTAATTCATCTCCAAGATTTGAGAATAAGCATGGAACGTTTGAATTAAATGAGCTATGAGTTCAAAAAAATAATGAGCTGTGTTACTTTGAATAAGTAATCTAACTTTCTGAACTTCTTTTATCTCTTTTATAGAAAATTATTAATTTACTTTCTGCTAATGGTACATTATGAGCTGTCACAAAGTAAAAAGATTTTTCCCCAATTTAAATGCATTTATAAATATCTAAAATGTGAAGATGAGGCTAAATGAATGAAAGGCTAATGAGGGGGGAAAAAAAGCTAAGAACCTCTGAAGAAAGCGAACTTATGTTTAAAATGTTTACTTGTGAAACAATTCAGGAGAATTATTGTGTTTTCAATTTCTTGAAGGAATTTTATCAGTGATGTATTGATTCACTATCAGGAAGCAATATCTATAGTCATTCAAAACAACAAAGCCCCTGGGAATAAAAAAAAAATCAATTCATTTCTGAGTCCATATATCCTCTACTAGGTCTTGCAAAAATAAGACCTTGAAAAGGATCAGTGTCATCCAGCATATGTTGAGAAACTAGCTATCTTGTTTTCCAAACAAAAATTTCTGAACATAAATTTGTGAAATAAATTTGCTATTGCTTCTGCATGACAGGAAATTATCAATGTATGTATTAATACAAATAGTGAAGACAATAACTCTAAACATCTGAGTCAAGCATTCTGTTTAAGTGTTTAGTAATATTATCTGTGTACTCATCACAATAACCCTTTAGATAGTTTCTTTTATTAAGGTTGGACATTTAAAATCAGCAGATCAGAATAGAATAGAATAGAAGAATATCCAAGCCATTGTTTTCAGCTACTACATTTTCTAACTTCTCTCCTGATCCCTACAATTTAGAGGACAAAGGGTAGAATGATACAGATTTTTTAAAGTTTTTTTTTAAAATTTATTATCTTTAAGTGGTTATACAAGGAAGTCAGATTTTTAAAAATTTTTTGTTGTTTTTATGACAGAGATATACAGAGGTGTTACAGTTATATAAGTCAGGTAAAGAACATATTTCTTTTTGGACAATGTTATCTGTTCCCTCAGAAACATACAGTTTTAAGGAGATGTGTTTAGATATCAAGTTGCCAAGGAATAGCTTGTGTGGTTACTTTTGATTCTCAACTCAACTGGATTAAGAATCACCTAGTAGATAAGTAAGCATGCTTATGGGTGTGTCTATAAAAGCATTTCCAGAGGTGATTAGAGCAGAGGAGCTCTGACCTACTATGTAGACATTTATCATATAATGGCAGTATTGAGAAATGAAGATAAGTAGGAAATGGAGCCTTCTTGGCTAAAATATGTCACTGAGTACAGGTGCCTTAGAGCTATATCTTGTCCTGAAACCTTTCCAGATTTTCTACTGTTTCTTGGACACTATGGTGTGAACTACTCTGGCTCTACCCCATCCTTTCAGCTTTGGTGGACTGAAACTTCTGAAACTGTGAGCCAAAATAAACACTTCCTCCTTTAAGTTATTTGTAATATATTTGGTCACAGGTGCACAAAAGAAAAAATGTGTACATGAAGACTTCCCACTGTTCCCTTTTAACAGTTTTACCACCTCCCAGTAACATACAAATGGGAACCAACCTTATAATAACATAAGCTTTTGGAGGACATTCAAGCTACAAACCAGAAGGGCTGGGAAAGTAGCTCAGTGGTAGAGTGCTTGGCTTGCATGCATGAGGCCCTGAGATCAATTCCTCAGCACCACATAAGCAGAAAAAGCCGGAAGTGGTGCTGTGGCTCAAGTGGTAAAGTGCTAGCCATGAGCTGAAGAGCTGAGAGACAGCACCCAGGCCCAGAGTTGAGGCCCCACAACTGACCAAAAAAAAAAAACCAGAGTAAAAATGGACAAGTGAAAATCGATTTTTGAGGAGGTAAAACAGAGAGATTATCACCAGTTGAACTTTAAATTTCCCTGAACATTTGGTTATCATAGCCTTAATGCAGAATAAACCGGCAATACACATTAAGAATCTTAACATCTTTAACTTACTGATAATCACTCTAAAAGTTTATCCTAAATAAATAATTGAAGATGTACACAAAATTTAATGAATAAAAATTTTGTACAAGCTATTTATACTAGTGAAAAATTATAAACACAATAATGGCATGGCTAACTAGATTATGGTGGAGCTACATAATTAAATAATATACAGTTAGTGTATGATTAAAAACTATTTTTTTATTTAGGAAAAGCTCACAGTATGAGAAATGTAATGGTAAACTCACCTAATAAACACATAGGAAAAAACTGAAAGGACATAACAAAATACCAATTGTTTCAAACAATGGGAAAATTGTTCATGATTTCAATAGTTATCAAATTTTTTATAATGAACCAGAATTATTTCTATCATTAAGAAAAAAATTGGGTAACACTAACATATATATATATATATATATATATATATATATACACTATATATAGTATTAAGTATATAACAATTAAGTAACAGTATACATATATATTGTATTTCCTATATAGTATTCCTTGATTAGTACTTTTATTTCAAGACTAAGTTAGAAAATGAGTATGCTTGTTTCTTGTTTTTAACAAGGCCTCAGTATGTAACCCAACCTGGCCTCAAAGTAATGATTTTTTTTCCCTCAGCTTCCTGAGTAGCTAGAATTACAGGCATATGACACTGTGTCTAAGAGGATCATTTATGTGCATACATATGTGTGTATGTATGTAGTAAGTTAGTTAGTGGTGTTAGGAATGTTAGAGATCAAACCCAACCATCATAGGCAAACTATCACTAAGCTATACTGCCATTCCTGAGAACATACTTTTTTCTAATCATTGCTACTGATTCAGAAGATGGGATCCTCCATAGTAACTAAAAATACTCTTTGAATATGATTAAAATTTGAGTACAGACATCACTTCCTTATTCTTTTGTTAAATTCTACAGTACAACAGCAATTAATTCCAAGGTCAAAAGTCCATTTCCTCTACTAAAGGGACATTAACTCTTATTTTGTATTTTCAAATAATTATAGAGTCACCGAAAGTTGCAAAAATAATACAGAAAATTTCTTTGTACCTTTCACCCATTTCCTCTTGGGGAAACTTCTAAACATGATTTTTTTGTGCTTTTCTTTATTCTTATAGTATGAGATTAGCAAGAGGAAGCAGTGTCATTCTAAAAGCAATTCCACAGACTCCTCTGTTTCTCTATTTTGAAAACACGGAAATAGCTTTTTTTGTAACTTCCCATAGTTCACTCCAAATCACAGATGTTTAAGAAGAAATCCTGATCTGTTCTGTTTTATGAATTCTACTAACCGCATAGTTGCAGTTTCAGTTCAAGATGTGTTTATGTTATACTTCTCCATTAAAAGGAATTACCATTTACTCTTTGGTTTAGATGATATAAGTATCACTAACTATACAGTTAAGGATTCTTTTGCTCTATTTAAAGGGAAATAAAGCATAAGAAAAGTCTCTAGAATCAGCAACTCTGAACCTAGGGAGTTGGGTTCCTCTGTCTGAATGTTAAGAACTCTGGATTTTATTCTCAGTTTATATTATTATTATTATTTCTTGGTACCTGGTGCTGGTACCCTGCCCTCATTCAAGGCTGATATGCTCCACTCAAGTCACAGCTCCACTTTCTTTTTTTTGCTGGAGACACCGAGTTTCACAGGCTTTCCTGCCTACGCTAGCTTTGAACCCGTGATCCTCAGATCTCAGCCTCCTAGAGTCCCCCACAACCCTGGGTTTTAAATGCTAGTGGCTCCTCTTTCAGCAGCTTACCTAACAACCTGGAACTTGAGATATTAGGGCTCTCAGCTTTTTGTTACAGCAAAAAGTAGTGCCCAAGGTAGTAACTCTTGGCAGCTTTCCTGAACTCTTCTGGTAGTCTGGGTTTGTAAGCTCCTGCAGTCTTGGATCTTCACCATCTCTCACCTTCTCAGTCCTTGGGCAGACCTTTTGAAGTCTGACTTCTGCCACTTTCTAGCTGATGCTGCCTGGGTCACCAGCCTTAAGAGTAGTTTCTCTTTGTGTTAACAAATCAGCCTACTGATAATAAAAATCCCACATAAGCAAGAAAACACTAAGATGAGACTCTATGGGGTCTTGGGGTGGGCTAAAGAACACAGGAGCAATATCTCCAAACCAATTTAAGGAGAGTCAGAGGATTGCTGCTTAAAGTTAGTCGTGGATACACCACTGCTGGTGGGAGTAGGTGCCTTCCTCAACCAACTGAAGTCTTTCTCAAGGTCTAGTAGCAGGGTCATTGGAGCAGTTGTAGGCAAGGTCAATTAAGGGTCATCAGAAGCTGTTGTGACCAAATTAAAATTCCTAACATGATTAGGCCATGCCTCTGTGGTGGTTCCCATGACTGAAATGAAATCTTCTGAGGTATCTCAGGCTGATTTGAAGCTTCTTTTTGTCAACAGTTAGATGGCAGTCTCCTTTTGGAGCTAGCTGTGAGATATTTAAAACAGTACTGTCTCTCATGATGAATGCTCCAGATATCACCCAAGAAGAGCTACTTGATTAACACCTGCCCTGGTCTCCAAGAAAATGATGGAGCTGAGTCATGGCTGCCATCGCCCTTGGACCTTTAAGAGCATCAGTAATCTGATTCACAATCCTGCTGGATTCAGGAACCACAAAGAAAACAGTATCAGATCCAAACTGACCTCCTTCCTTGCCAGGCCTGGGGCAGTCACTCACTTCTGGAACATTGCTACTCTTGAGCAGGTTTCAGGGAAGGCTCTGACAACTGTCAATCAAGCAGCCTAATTGCCTGAGCCTGAGAGCTTTTGTTTCTTGGTGCCAGTACTGGAGCTTTAACTCGGGATAAAAGATAAAAACATTAATGGATGCTTGCTATCAAGGTCTAACATGAAATTGTCAGTCTTTATAGGCAACCTTATGTAACAATGTATAAATACTCTTATGGTGGGTTGGATCCTTCTGTCTCCTATAGGGAAAGAAAAGAAGGTAGAAAAGATATTTTATTTTATTTTTTTATTGTGAAAATACTGTACAGAGGAGTTACAATTACATGGGCAAGATAATGAGTACATTTCTTATCAAGCATTGTAGCCTCCTTCCCATCCCCACCCCCACCCCTACCTCCCCACGCCTCCTCACCCCCCCACAAAAGTTGAAAAGTTCGTTTTCGACGTAACAACTTGTATATCTCATTGTTGCAGTGGGTCCACCTGTATCCCTATTTAAACGATTTGTTTTTCCCCTTCCCCTCCACAAATTATACCGACAGCAAATACAGTGAAAGCAGGGGTTATACTGTGGGGGAGGGACATACAAAGCAACAAAGAAATAATCTTATAAATGTGTTAGAAACAATCGCATGAAAGAAAAAAAACATTTGAATACATATCTTAGGGTTCAAGAGAAGATATTTTAAATGGATGTAAACTAAGACTTCCTTCAGCTCACTTTTGATGTGTTGAGGCTTAGTCAATATGAAAGATTGAGGATTGAGAAAAATAAAACTCCATTAAATGTCACTTTTTTTTGTTAGTTATGGGGCCTGAACTCTAGGCCTGGGCAATGTCCCTCAGCTCTTCAGCTCAAGGCTAGTGTTTTACCACTTGAGCCACAATGCCACTTCTGGCTTTTTCTGCTTATGTGGTGCTGAGGAATCAAACAGAGGGCCTCATACATGCAAGACAAGCACTCTACCACTGAACCACCTTCCCTGCCATTAAATGTCATTTTCTTGATAACAAGATTAAAAAATTATATATATATATATATATATATTTAAAAAGACAAAAACAAGCTACTTTACTTGCCAAGTTGCTATAGTTAAAAAGCACTGCAGTATAGACAGAGCACACAGGAGGAGTCTGTAGTAAATGGCTCTGGAGTCTTCGAGTCCCTCATGCATGGTCACATAGTTCAAATTCAAATCATGACTCTGTCTCTTACAATCTTTGTATCCCCAAGCAGCTTTCTATTACTAAATTCTATTACTAAATTTCTATTACTAAATTACTAAATTTCTTCATCTGCCTGACCCATAGTAAACACTTAGGAAGTATATTATCATTACTACCAGAGAGATTAAAAGTTATTTTTATTCTTTATTATATCCAATTACCTTATTCAAGAAATCATGTATACGATAATAATGCTGATTTACAAGATACCAAGGTATTATATCTAACAAGCAATTCTGTGCAAATTGCTAATGTCCACTTATTTTTAAATGGTTGGCATCCTCTTCTCTATCTATGTATTTCCAGAAATTGGCCAAATTTCCTATTTATCTGTTAAGTCTACTTTGTACCAAATTTGTGTTTGTATCTCCTA
Organism: Dipodomys ordii; assembly: GCF_000151885.1. Classification (NCBI taxonomy): domain Eukaryota; kingdom Metazoa; phylum Chordata; class Mammalia; order Rodentia; family Heteromyidae; genus Dipodomys; species Dipodomys ordii. The sequence continues at coordinate 662,137 of NW_012267391.1, forward strand.
GCCATTGTAATTTAACTTTTTATGTTCATTACATGTAGAAATTGAAAGTTATTTAGGAAAATATCAGATGAGATTATTGATCATAGGGTTGAGATCCCAAAAGATTAATGGCTTTGTCTCTTTAGTTTAAGGGGTGGCTTCAGGAGATCACCATCATTTTGCTGAGCTAATAGAGGAGTATATTTCTCATTCATTTAAAGAAAATAGAAAAAATAAGTGCAAAAAGAGCACACATTAGAAAAAACTCAGCTAACAGCTCTTCTGATGTAGCAAGTATCAGATGATAGTTCTAAAAAGTTTTATTATCTTTTAAGTAGTTGTACAAAGGAGTTGTCATGTAACAGAGCTGTCTATGAATACAATATATCTTAATCAATGTCCCTCCTTTCAACATTCTCATCCATCCCTCCCTTCTCTACCATTTCCCTCATTATCTTAATTTTGTAGGTTGTACATTGGATCTTCCTTCCTTCCTTCTTTACTTCCTTCCTTCTTTCCTTTTCTTCTTTTTTGTCAGTCCTGGGGCTTGAACTCTAGGCCTGGGCATTTTCCCTGAGCTTTTGTACTCAAGAATAGTGTTCTATCACTTAAACCACAGCTCTATTTCTGGCCTTTTTGTAACTAATTGGAGATAACAGTCTCATGAACTTTTTTCCTGGCTGGCTTTGAACTGTGATCTTCAGGTCACAGCCTCCTAAGTAGCTATGATTATAGATGTGAGCCACCAGCACCCAGTAATATTGGATTCTTAAATGTCTCAGCATCTCTTAAAAAACAATGTATATTATCATAATATAAATAAAATACAAAATCATTAAGGCATATGAAATCCTAAATATCATGTATACCAACCCTTCATTTTGTAAAGGAGTGGAAGAGACTTGCTAAAGGTTCCAGGTTTTGTGGCTGCTCTCTGTGTTAACAGCAATAACAGGCTCTGAATACCTTGACATATACTGTTTCCTTAACCTTCACTATTCTCACTGACATACACTGTAAGCCAGCTTGTGTCATAAACAAGGAGTCTGGAAAACTATTTGTCTCTTGAACAATTCTAATCTCACAATATATACCTCCCTATTTGATAGTGTTGTCAACTACAGGATTTTTTTTTGACAGTCCTGGGGCTTGAACTCAAGGTCTGGGCACTGACCCTGAGTTTCTTTTGCTCAAGGCTAGCACTCCACCACTGAGCCACAGTGCCACTTCCAGCCTTTTCTGTTTATGTGGTCCTAAGAAATTGAACCCAGGGCTTCATGCATGCTAAGCAAGTACTCTACCATTAAGCCACATTTCCAACCTGGAATTAAAAAAAAAATCTAAATCCACGTTACAAAGATAATGTACAAAGAATCAAAGTTTATTGTTATACAAACATATTCACTTTTGAAGTGACCACACAAACTCTAGACATTTCATATAGGTTTTTAAAATTTATATTATTTTAAAATGATCTTTAAGTCATTGCACAAAGGGATTTCAATTCAACATATCAATTTAAAAATACAATGCATCTCAATCAATGCCCCTCTTGTATTATTTTCCCCATCTCTCTCAACCCCACCCATCCCCTCAAGTTACCCAGATCCATTGTCACTATATGAACATTGAATATTATTACTGGTTTTGCTCATGTTTTCTCTCTTCAGTTATCTTCCCACTTCCCCTTTACTCCTCCCCCTCTTCTAATTGACTTTGATCAGTCACTTGGATACAGTAAACATTCTTTTTTTTATTGTGAAAATACCGTACAGAGGGGTTACAACTACATGGGCAAGATAATGAGTACATTTCTTATCAAGACAGTAAATATTCTTTTTGTTTTGTTTTTTTGTTTGTGGGGCTTGAACTCTGGGCCTGAGCAATGTCTTTGAGCTCTTCAGCTCAAGGCAAGTGCTCTACCACTTGAGCCACAGCACCACTTCTGGTTTTCTGAGTGGTTTATTGGAGATAAGAGTCTCACAGACTTTCCTGACTAGGCTGGCTTTGAACTGTGATCCTCAGATCTCAGCCTCCTGAGTAGCTAGGATTACAGGCATGAGCCACCAGCACCCGGCACTGTAAACATTCTTTAAATGAATAAGAATGCTAGCTAGGCACTGTTGGCATACACTTATAATGCTAGCTACTCAGAAGACTGAGATCTAAGGATTGTGATAGGAAGCCAGCTCAAGCAGCAAAAGTCTTCAAGACTCAACTCCAATTAACTACCAAAAAGCTGAAAGTAGAGCTATGACTCGAGTAGTGGAGCAATAGCCTTGAGCAAAAGAGCTCAAGGACCATGCCCAGGCCCTGAGTTCAAACCCTAGGATCATAGGAACAGTAAGAAAAACAGAGACAGACAGAAATTCAATGCAACTAATTCCAACTAAAGTTGAACATTTTACTAAAGATGCAAGAATTACATGATGTAATTGGATGTAAAGTCCCAAGAAATATATACTTTCCTCTACCTAATTTTTCAGATAGTCAAAAATCATTGATAATAAGGATATGATAAATTTAATTAAAGAAAAAATAACAAAAATAACAAGACAGTAGGCATTTTATAAGAATGGCTTCACTAGGAAATTGATGAATCATCCTTTGGATCAGGACATCATTATCAAATATATTTTTTCAATTGTTCCAAAAGTTGAAACTTGACTTAGTCTAAAACTTAATGTATAGTTTCAATTATAACGTAAATGTTTACAATACAGTAAAATAAATTTATTCTCATAATTTTCTGCTCTTAAAGATCAGGTTTTATATTTTTACTCAATATTGACTATGAAAAGATGGTACTTAATTTAAATGACTTATCTCTGATGCCATAGATTATCAGAGAGGTAAATATTCATGCATAAGCAAAGATTAGAACATTGTAAAACATAGGGTATCTAGAGTAAAACATTAGTATACAGAGTTGGTGGCATGTCTCAAGTAGTAGAGAACCTGGCTAGTAAATGCAAAACCCAAAGTTCAAATTTCAATATCATAAAAAAATAACAACTAACAATAATAATGTTACTATTGGCTATGTTTTTGTGTGTATGTGCTGGTATCAGGGCTTGAACTCAGGGCTTTATATTCTCACTTAGCTTTTCTGTTTTAGTCTGGTCATCAACCACTTGAGCCATATCTCCATTCTGTCCTTTTTCTGGTTAATTGGAGATAAGAGTAACATAGATTTGTCTGTCTGGGCTGACTTTCAACTGTAATTCTTATATCTCAGCCTCCTGAATAGCTAGGATTACAAATGTGAGCCACTGACACTCAGCACATAGGCTATTTTTGAATGGTGTTATAACAAATAATTATTATATTCATCTGTGAATTTGATAGAAATGAGCATGTCCTACTTTTGATACCAATATATATTCATTGATGACTTAGTATTTCATCTCTGTCTCTGTCTCTGTCTCTCTCTGTTTCTGTCTTTCTCTCTCTCTCTCTGCCTTTCTCTCTCTCTCTCTCTCTGGTCAACACAATGACAACCTGTTTTTAAGAATTTTCTCTTCTATAGAACTTTGTAGTTTCTAGATTGCACCATATCAATGACTCTTATCTTTTGATTTTAACAGCATTTATTCATGTGTCTGCTTACTTACCAAGGTCGATATCTTATCAAAGTTGATGGTTTGGCAGTTCTGGTTTCCCTTAAGTGATGATACTTTATACTAACATTCCTAAAGTAATTTGTTGAAGTTGATGATGTGGAAAGGCATGCAATGATTCATGATGCTTGATGATGATGCATGCAATTTAGCCTCCTGGTGCTTCCCATACCTACTGGTGTGGCTGCTGCCATGGCTCACATGGAAGCAGCTCACAAAAGTTCCCAATTTTTCTTAGTCTGGATACACCTGGCCAACAAGAAAAAAGAAAGTTACACTGAGAATTTCATTAAAGAAAGGAATAAGCCAAAAAAAAAGAAAGAAAAAAGAAAGACCTTTGTAATACCTCATGAAGTACAAACTGAAAACACTTGTGTGTGTGTGTGTGTGTGTATATATATATTTTAAATGATTCTTCCACTTTATCTTGTCATAGTTTTCCATCCTTGACTATGATTTTGGGACATCAAGGCTATAAGTCCTCTATTCAAAGACATTTAATATTTTTCTGTATTAACTTATTTCATTTATTGATTTTCCTGTGCACACCTTGTCTCCTACCACAAATAATGGACTCAGTTGCATCTACAGATTAATATTAGACCTTACAGAATATGAAAGAACCTGGTAATATCCTCATAGCTTTTCTTTTGTGTATTTCCAAGTTTCAGATATATTTCTCAATATTTAATTAGTTTTGTGCAATACTTTAAATCAAATAAAGTTCTTTGCTATTCCCATAAATTATGAAACATAAAGCAGAATGTTCTTCTCTGCTAGTGTTTGAGAAAGACTAAATGGAATCCAATTTTCCCTCTCCAGAATCATGTTATATACTTTAAACATTATTGTTTACAAATCCTGTTTAAACTGTTTAAGAAAGAAATGTACGCATTATCCTGCCTATGTAATTGTAACCCCTCTGTACAGTGTGTTCACAAAAAAATAAAATAAATAAATAAATAACTGTTTAAGAAATTACTTATCCTATACTAGCTATACAAGGGGGATTCCACTGGTACATTTCCATGTATGTATACACTATATTCCAATCAATCTCTCCTTCATCACTTTCCCTTACTCCCTTCTCCCTTTCTAATACAGTAAGTTTGAAAGTTGAATTGGTTTTTATTGGTTATTAAATCATTGTCTGCTATCCTTATCTTTGGAAAATAGATTCCATACAAAGTTATAATATCATATTTTCCCTCAACTCAATTATTTTTTGGTCCAAAACCAGGACTGGAACTTAATAGTTGATGGTTTTGTTCACTGACTAGTACTAGACCCATACCTACCATCCCTTCAACTCTAAAATTATGGAAACCATGTATACTTGTTTATTTGGGGACTACTGGAAGGCATCTTAGGAAGTTTTGCTAAGGAGAAAAACCATTTGACTTATTTGTAAGACTTATAGAAGGGGCTTGGAAGGTGGCTCAGTGGTAGAGTGCTTGCCTTGCATGCATGAGGCCCTGAGTTCGATTCCTCAGCACCACATAAGCAAAAAGAAATAAGCCGGAAGTGGCTCTGTGGTTCAAGTGGTAGTGTGCTAGCCTTGAGCTGAAGAGCTGAGGGACAGCACCCAGGCCCAGAGTTCAGGCCCCATGACAGGACCCCCTCCACACCAAAAAAAAGAAAAAAGAAAAAAAAGACTTATAGAAGCACCAGAAGATGGTTCACCTAGTTCTGTCACTTTCTACTTGTGTGATTTTGTGAAAATTAGCTAAGTAATCTGTGCATTATTCTTTTCTCAGCTTTTACCATGTGCCTCTTATTTCTTTTATTTTCCTGTGCATACCTTATAGGGGTGAGTGACTGGACCTAACTTAGGACTTTTGGACTTTGGGTTAGGAGTCTAAAAACCTGGTTTCACTTTCAGCTCATTAAGCTGAGTATATGAGAAAACTATAGCCCTGACACAAAGTAAATTACTGGGGAAAACCCAAGACTTAGGAACAGTTTTTAAATAATAATCAGAAAGCTGTTTTTCCCTGAGAAAGGTGAGTTTATGCCTCCAAAATAAAAAAAAATATTGTTTAAACCTCTGGTCTCACAGAGTAATTATAAAACACTTTTTAAAGCATACTGGCACAAATCAAGCTGGAGAAATTGAATCTGTAGTTAGAAAACATTTATACTTAAAAATGTCTCCTTCTAAGGAGAATTTGAAAGACAAAGAAAGCATTCATCCAAACCAAAGCCATTTTAAATAAGAGTCATTTAATTCAGCATGTGCTTACTATGAATATCTTCACACTTGGAAAGCAAAATACAGAATATTTAATAAGCCCATTTCTACAGTGTTTAACAAAAAAGCATACTGTTAACTGTGATGGATATGCTAATAACTTTTTGAAGGAAAAAAGACTATCTAACCACAGTCCTATCATATTACTTTGTTAGAGAAAGATTCAAGTGTCATAAAGACCTAATATTAAATGAATATGAGTAATGAAGATTTGAGATCTAAAATGTGAGTTCTAATTGTAAGATATGAGTTTTAGTTATAAGATATAACTATTCTACAATCAAATGTCAATGATTCTGAAATAATCAGAATTTGAAGTTATTGGCTAAAAATAGCTCTGAAATCAGAATTTGAAGTTATTGGCTAAAAATAACTACAATTTTCTAATTAACAAACAAAGCATTTATTAAAAATTACTAATCTAACTAACTAAAAGATAATGTACACTAGCTTTTTAATGTCTATGTTCAAAGGTTTAAATACTTTACCATTAAGATCACATAATATAATCTGATCACTAAAATAAAACTGGAACTAGGAATGGTGGCACACACCTATAATCCTAGCTACTCAATGCTACTCAAACAGGATCATAAATTCAAGGCAAAATTAACTAGACTCTCTCTCAAAAATAAAAATCAAACAAAAAGGGTGGGTGGGAGCCAGGCTCTATTGCTCACATCTATAATCTTAGCTACTCAGGAGGCTGAGATCTACTTAGGAGGCTGAAGCTACCCTAAGCAGAATGTCAGTGAAACTCTTACCTCCAATAAACTACTCAGAAAAAGCTGTAAGTGACACTCTGGCTCAAGAGGTAGAGTGTTAGCCTTTAGCACAAAGAGGCTCAGGGACAGTTCTCAGGGGCCAAGTTCAAGACCCAAGCCCGAGAAAAAAAACATTAGGGCTGGAAACATTTATTAACAGAGTGCTTGTCTGGCAAACACACGTTTAATATCCGATGCCATCAATTAATTAAAATAAAAGTGGAAAATAAAGCCAGATATGGTGTAAGCACCAGTAATCCCAGTACTTTAAAGACAAAGAGAGGAAGATTGAAAATATAAGGCCAGCCTGAACCACATAGCAAGACCTTAATATACATTAAAATGCTATGAAAAACAAGATATAACTATATCAACTCAGAAGAAGAACATACTGATTGCTCCTTTTATCTATATTTTAACTTCCTATTAGCCAAAGCATAAAGAGAAATGCAAATTAAATATGACCAATGGAAGTATATTATTTTTTTGGGGGGGTGGTCCGGTCGTGGGCCTGAATTCTGGGCCTGGGCGCTGTCCCTCAGCTCTTCAGCTCAAGGCTAGCACTCTACCACTTGAGCCACAGAGCCACTTCTGCCTTTTTTTTCCTGCTTATGTGGTGCTGAGGAATCGAACCCAGGGCCTCATGCATGCAAGGCAAGCGCTCTACCACTGAGCCACCTTCCCAGCCCAGTATCTTATTTTTGTAGACAGTATTTCCTTGATGCCGAATTCTAAAAGGAAGTAGAATTAACATTTATTGTCTATCCTACAAATTTGCTACCCTAGCAAATTTGCAAATATGATATTATTTCCTCCTCTCAGGGAGTATTATGTTTACATATTTTCCATTTAATAAAATGTAGGGTCAAATCTAGGACTGTCTGATTCCAAGTGCTACTTTTGCATTTGCTAATTGCTTTGCCACAGTACATCTTGTGATAGAATGGAGGTATAGCTCAAATGGCAATGTTTGCTTAGAAAGAGGGAGACCTGAGGAGGGGGGACCAAGATGGCGACGGGGCAGTAGGGAAACGCCACAGCTCTCTCCAACCAAAAAGAGAGTTCGAGTTCCAACGCTTAATCTCCCCAAGAGACCGACAACAACAAAAAGACGAACACTCAGAGAAAAACCAGAGGTGAGAAATAACAAAAAAA
>NW_012267391.1:676375-702725 GCF_000151885.1 Dipodomys ordii
TTACAATAAAAAAAAAAAAAGAAAGAGGGAGACCTAAATTCTAACTCCAGTTCTACAAAAATGAAGCAAACAAAACCACAAATTTAGAATGGGTTAGGATACATCGTGGAAACCATACAAGAGACTCAAAAAATGATTGTTACAGTAGTTTCTTCTATTTAAATTTTGCAGAAATTGAAGATGCATTTAAAAAGTGATAGCAAATTTCAGTCTTGGGTATGATAAAGCAAACACAATTTACTCTGTTCCACACACTAAATGAAACTATTAAAACTGCATAGAATTTATGCATAAGCTATTTTAGGACTCTTAAAAATAGCTAGATGCCAGTGGCTCACCCCTGTAATCCTAGCTACTCAGGAGGCTGAGATCTAAGGATCGCAGTTCAAAGCCAGCCTGGGTAGGAAAAGTCTGTGAGACTCTTATCTCCAATGAACCACTCAGAAAACTGTAAGTGGTGCTGGGGCTCAAGTGGTAGAGCACTAGCCTTGAGCTGAAGAGCTGAGGGACGGCACCCAGACCCAGTGTTCAAGCCCCACAACCACCACAATCACCACCACCACCAGCAACTGTGTGTGTGTGTGTGTGTGTGTGTGTGTGTGTGCTGGTACTGAGGATTGAATATAAGACTTCAGGGTTATCATCTGACTTTTTTGATCAAGGCTGATGTTCTACCTTTTGATCCACAGCTCCACTGCTGGTTTTTACCTGGCTAATTGGAGATAAGAGTCTTAGAGCCTTTTCTGCCTGGGCTGGTCTGGACTTCGAACCTCAGATTTCTCTCCTCTGTATTACAGGCATGAACCACCAATGCCTGGTCCAGAAACTTTTCAAAGGAAAGTTGAAGCATCTTGTGACATATTATTAACCAGAATTTACTTTTATCACCATACTCAGTATTAAGGCAAATTGTTAAATGTCATCTTTTTTTCTGGACAGTCTAATTACGTGGGGCCTATCTAATTACGTGGAAGTTCTGGAATAACATTAGCAAGATTGGAGGCTAAAAGTTCCTATCATTTTTCTCCTTCACAAGAATAAAATAATAATAATAATAATAAACAACTACATACCAATGAAAGTAGCTCTGGAATACAATGATGAGAGCAAAAACCTACAAAATTGAGGATGGCCACAGAGAAATGTAGAAACATTTTATTTTATTTTTTTAAAGTTCCTCATTCAAGAATGGCTAGAAACCAAGAGGGATAGTATCTGAGTAATTTCATAGTACAGGGAAATAGAGAGCAAGAAAATAACAGCTGATATAGTCTTTACTGGTGCTGATCCAGCTGATAAAGCTGCCAGAGTCCATGCCATTTCCCTGTCCTTGGAATGAGAGCCACCACTTTGTCCCCACAACAAGGCTGACCTGTTGCAGCACTGCATCACTTATGGTGTCAGAGTTGCTTACTCACAATGTTTCATGCTCTGGGACCTGAGTTTTATCAGTGCCCCATACTTCAAGCCCAAAAAGCTATAGTATAAACCACAGCAAGCAAACCTAGTGTCTTAGATTCTAGACTTATATGCTAGCTTTCAAAGGCAAAGAGTGTGTCTATACCTCAGGACCCAAGCTTCATGTCAGCTTCACCTGTTTACATGTCCAGGATGCCATCTCTGTAGCCAATGTAAGTTTCTATGCAAGTCATCTCTCCCTATATCATGATTCACTTATTGATACTTCACTATATCACGGGTTAAAAAGATATATACATATATATAATGTATATACACATATATTATATATATGTATATATCTGTATTGTGGAGTTTCTTTGGGTCTGACATACGTCACTTAATATGATTTTTTCCAAATCTTTCCATTTCCTAACAAATGGGACAGTGTCATTCTTTCTGATGGTAGTATAGAAATCCATTTTTTATACACACACACACACACACACAACATTTTCCTGATCCATTTATCTACTGAGGGGCACCTGGGTTGTTTCCATATCTTAGCATTAATGCTGTCATAAACTTAGTTGTTCTGGTAGCCTTGTTTGTGATCATTGGGGTAAATGCCAGAAGTGGGATTACTGGGTCATAGGGGAGCTCTATGTGGAGTCTTTTGAGGAACCTCCATACTACTTTCCAGAGTGGTTGGTCAAGTTTACACTTCTACCAACAATGCGTAGGGTTCCCTTTTGGCCACATCCCCTCCAGCATCTGTTGTTATTAGATTGTTTGATTATAGCCATTCTAACTGGGATAAGGTTGACTCTCAACGTTGTTTTGATTCGCATTTCTTTAATGGCCAGAGAAGTTGAATATTTCTTCATGTGTCTATTGGCAATTCTTATTTCCTCTTCAAAGAAGTCTCTCTTTACTTTTTTTTTTTTTTGGTCTGGTCGTGGGGCCTGAACTCTGGGCCTGAGCACTGTCCCTCAGCTCTTCAACTCAAGGCGAGCACTCTACCACTTGAGCCACAGTGCCACTTCTGCCTTTTTTTTCCTGCTTATGTGGTGCTGAGGAATCAAACCCAGGGCCTCATGCATGCAAGGCAAGCACTCTACCACTGAGCCACCTTCCCAGCCACAGAAGTCTCTCTTTAAGTCTTTAGCCCACTTATTAATGGGGCATATTTTTTTTTTGAGGACTGTTTTTTGGAGGATTTAATTTTTTGAGTTCTAAGTATATTTTAGATATGAGACTCTTCTCTGTTGTATATCTAGTAAATATCTTCTCCAATCCGTAGGCTTTCTATTGATCTTGCTAGCTATGTCCATTGCCATACAGAAGCTCTGCAGTTTAATGCAATCCCATTTGTCCAAACTTTCCTTGATTTGTTGTGTTTCTGGGTCTTTATTAAGAAAACTTCAGCTTGTGCCAAGGAGCCCTAGAGTTTCTCCTATTCCATTCTGTAATGTTTTCAAGGTGTCTGCTTTTACTTCAAGGTCTTTGGGTATATAAGTGTTTATATAATATTTATGCTTTTAATTATTTTGCCTAAAAATTTAAAACAATATAAAATATAAAAGTGTTCATTCAAGCATAGTAAAAGAATATTAAATTGAAATAAAATATAGTATGTATTTCATCAGTGTATGAATATTGTACTGTACACAATGGAAATGCAGCATGCCACTACCACGTGGGCAAGCTTGTCAACTTGAGCTGATAGACTGGAAGGCAACAAACCACAGCACTTGTGCTCTGAATCCTGGGCAGGAGTTGACTGACTCAGTGACCATAGCATGAGTTTGTTTGCTCTCCAGCACTGTGCCTATTCGTTCACCATCTTTCTTTGTCTATTTCATATCAACATCTGATTCCTGGGCATAGTGTTGCTCTGCAGAGTTGTGTTTTTGTGAAATTTTCTTTAAATTTTGAATTTATTTCAAGCCCTATGATGCCATCCAAAAATTCTTCACCTGCTAAGGCTTCTGGCAGTGAACCCAAGTGCCAAGGAAGATGCTTACCATCAAAGAAAAGGTGGGACTTCTGGACATGCTAAAGGAAGGCAAAAGCTATGTGCCTGTAGGCAGCCATTATGGGATCAACACATCTACTGTTGGTTACATAAAGAAAAACAAGAAGGATATTAGACAACAATTACTTTTAACAAGACTGCAAAGAACATAGTCACTTCCAGCAATAAGGCCATTGTGAGGACTGAGTCTGCATTGACCCTGTGGATAAATGACTGCAGGAAGAAGAATATCTCGCCGGATATCAACACCATCCAGACAAAGGCCAAGAAACTTCATGATAGTTTTGCAGAAAGTACAGATGTTCATGATGATGAAGAGGATCAAGATGAAGACAATGACATAGACAGGATAGTCAAATGCTTCTCCCACCAGACCAAAAAACCCCATTCAGTGCCAGATAGGGCTGGTTTTCAAATTTCAAAGAGCTTTGGCCTCAAGAGCATTTCTCTGCGTGGAGAAGCTGCCTCTGCAGATCAAGCCAAAGTTGAGGAGCACATGAACAACATATTCAAAACTATCATCGAGGAAGGGGACTATAAGCCTGAACACGTTTTTAACATGGACAAAACAAGTAAACAAGTCAACAAGTAAAGAGGATGATGAGGTACATGATTAATTATGGGGTGGAGAAGAGGAGGAGGTTGGCCTAGCACTTGACCATCTTGCAACCATGCTCAGAATGGCCAAAGAACTTCAGTGAGTGGCTGATGAATGGAACCCACAGATGCTTTGTTTGTTGCACTTCATAAATACAATTGAGAGTGGCGTGTCAGAAGAAAAAGCAGTGCCAGCAATTCCCCATAACAATGTTTATCAGTCAGATGAGGAGATAAGTTACACCTATGACTTTAGTTGAAACAGAAGTTACAGCCTAAGGAGAAGATACTGCACCACCTGATGAAGCGCCTGATGAAGTGGTGCCTTCAGAAGCGCTGTAACGCCCTCCTTGGTTGTGCAGTACATTCATCTCCTCGTCATCACCTTCACTGCCATCAGTACTGTAGAGCTACATGATTCATGATCTTCATCCTTCAAGTTGTAGTATACTTCACTGGTGAGAACCCTGTTGTTAAAATTACATAGGCTTAAGACTGTAGAAAGTATTTAAGAGCTTGTGAGGTGTTTATAAGAGTGTGGGAAAGGTTAACAAGACAGTGGAAAAGGTTTATAGGAGACTGGGAAGGGTTTGTAAGGCCTTTAAATATAAGTAATAAAATAAATATAATATTTCTACTTCATGGATTTTCACCAATTGCAGGGGTCTCTGGAATGTAACTCCTGCTGTAGGTGAGGGATCACTATAGTCCTAAATTCAGCAGTATTCTGGCAGCTATATCTACATACCAACCCAGGGCATGCCCCCCCAACACACACGCATACAAGAAAAAAAATGAACATTATAGTAGAATAAAAGTTCCTTTCAACTTCAGGGAAAATTCTTCAGAATAGTACATTAGACTACTGTGAACATATTTAAGCTTAAAATCACCAAGTAACTTTTCCAATCACAAAAGCAAGAACATACAAATCAGTGATAAAATGAAACCTGGAAAGCCACAAATGTATGAAAACTAAATAACATACCCCAGAACAACAAACAGTTGGTCAAAAAGAAACCAAATTATATTTTCAGGGGCTGGTAATAGAATATAGACTTAGTTTGCACAAGGCTCTGATTCAATGCTTAGCTGAGAGAGAGACAGAGACAGAGACAGAGAGAGAGAGAGAGAGAGAGAGAGAGAGGAGAAAACAGATCCACACACAGAGAGACAGTGAAAAAGAGGAAAAAATATGTGATGAAACAAAATCATTACTAAGTCAATAAATAACTGAACTTTGTACCTTCATAAGCTAGAAAAGGAGAACAATCCCCAACAAATGAAATGGCAAAGATCAAAGCAGAAATACACGAAGTAGGAACTAGAGAAACAGTAGAAAAGATCAGTGACATTAGACATGGTTTTTGAAAAAGATGGAAAAAATGAGCGGATTCAATAAAATCAGAAATGAAAGAGGAGACATTACACTGCTACCATGGAAATAAGAGGCCAGAATGAATAATTACCAACAAATTGCATAACAATGGAAGAAATGGACAGATTCTTAGAAGTATATAACACTTTAAAACGGAGTCATTTCATATGTAGAAGCTAAAAAAGCTAATCTCAAGAGGTTCAGGGTTGAGTGATGGTTGCTGGAGACTGAGCAGAGTATGGGAGAGGCTGGGCTGGGGAATAGCTGATCCCAAAGTACTAAGATTCAGTGAAGTAGGAGTGAGAGATTAACTTTAGTGGGAACTAAATTCAGTGAGAGGGAAGTTCCTATGTTCATATTACAGACACAAAATAGCTGTAGAGCATGATAATGTATTATGTATCTTGAGAATTTTGAGTTTTCAAAAAGAAATGATAAATATTTAACGGTATGAATATTTTTAAACTGAGTTAACACAATAGCTACGTGTACCAAAACTTTTTTCAATCTCTTGAGTAGCTAGGATTACAGGCATGAGCCACCAGTACCTAGCAGGAAAACAAGTCAAGAAGTACTGAGTCATAAAGAAATGGAAAATCTGACTGCACATGGTGGCTCAATCCTATAATCTTAGCTACTTGGGAGGCAGGGATAAGGAGGTGGTTGGCAGTTCAAGGCAAAAATACTTAACATAGCTAGTGGCTCATGCTTATAATCCTAACTACTCAAGACACTGAGATCTGAAGATCATAGCTCAAAACCAGGCTTAATACTTTATCTCTAATTAGTCAGCAAAAGCCAGGAGTAGAGGTGTGGCTCAACTGATAGAGCACTAACTTTGAGCAAAGAACAAGCTAAAGAATAGTGCTCAGGACTTGGAAGGTGGCTCAGTGGTAGAGTGCTTGCCTTGCATGCATAAGACTCTGGGTTCAATTCCTCAACACCACATAAGTAGAAAAGGCCAGAGTGGCGCTGTGGCTCGTGGTAGAGCTCTAGCCTTGAGCTGAAGACCTGAGGGACAGTGCCCAGGCCCAGAGTTCAGGCCACACTACTGACAAAAAAAAAAAAAAAAAGAATAGTGCCCAATCCCTGTTCAATTCCCAGTAATAGCAATAAATAAATAAATAATAAAAATTTCCTCAACAAAACAGCAAACTGAATTCAACAACATAATAAAAGGATAATAGTCAAGTGATATTGATTTATCCTTAGATTCAAGGAAGATTCAAAATATGCATAGCAATAAATGTGATACAACACGTTAAAAGGATGCAGTACACAAATTGTGATTGCCTGGTATGATGGCTCAAGCCTATAATCCTAAATTCTTAGGAGGCACAGATCAGGAGATCATAGTTCAAAGGAAGTCTGTGCAAATCAGTTCACTAGACTTTATCTCAATCAATGACTGAGCCTGGTAGCTTATGTGTATCATCCCAGCTACAGGGGTAGTACATAGGCTGTGCAATGGCTCGTACCTGTTATCCCAGCAGCACTGGGGGCTGGCCTGAGCACAAAATGAGACCTTATTGAATATAATCAATACAAAAAGTGGTTGGCAGAGTGGCTCAAGTAGCACAGTCTTGGCCTATCAAGTAGTAGGTCTTGAGTTCAAGCCCCAGTACAGCAAACAAACAAACAAAACCCATACCATATGATGACCTCAGATACCTTACAAAATTTAGCATCCTTTCACAATTAAAACTCTCAACAACCCCACAGTGAACATTGTACTTAACACAGACAAGCTGAAGAGCTTTTGCTCTAGGATCAGGAAATAAACAAGTTTCACTGTGCCATATCCACTAGCACAGTACTGAAAATCATAGCTCATAAATATGTGTAAGAAAAACATCCAAAATGAGGAAGATGTGCAGTACTCTCTGTCTGTGGATGACATGAACTTAAAAATTTGATGTGGATCCCTAGCCATAAAAGAAATGCAAATCAAAACAACATTGAGATACCACCTCACCCGTTAGAACGGCAAAAATCAAGAACTCTAATAACAACAAATGCTGGAGGGGATGTGGACAGAAGGGAACCTTACTTCACTGTTGGTGGGAGTGTAAACTTGTTCAACCACTTTGGAAAGCAGTATGGAGGTTCCTCAAAAGACTCCACATAGAGCTCCCCTATGACCCAGCAATCCCACTTTTGGGCATTTACCCAAATGTTTACAAACAAGACCACACTAAAGCTACCAGCACAACTATGTTTATTGCAGCATTATTTACTATAGCTAAGATATGGAACCAACCCAGATGTCTCTCAGTAGATGAATGGATCAAGAAAATGTGGTATATATACACAATGGAATTCTATGCCTCCATCAGAAAAAATGACATTGCCCCATTTGTTAGGAAATGGAAAGACTTGGAAAAAATTATATTAAGTGAAGTAAGCCAAGCCCAAAGAAACATAGGTCCCATGGTTTCCCTTATTTGCAATATCTAGTATATATATATGAGTCAAGCAGAAAAGGTCAGATAAGGTGATGTTAGGAAAATAAACCCTAAGATATGTATTCAAATGTTTTTTTCTTTCATGCATTTGTTTCTAATGCATTTATAAGATTATTTCTTTGTTGCTTTGTATGTCCCTCCCCCACAGTATAACCCCTGCTTTCACTATATTTGATGTCAGTATAACTTGAGGAGGAGATGGGGAAAAACCAGTTGTTTAAAGATACAGGTGGACCTGTTGCAACAATGAGAAGTACAAGCTGTCATATCGAAAACGAACTTTACAACTTTGGTGGGGGGGGGAGGGGGGAGGATTCGGTGGGGGGGGGGGGGAGGCTGGGAAGGGATAGGAAGGGTAAACAAAGGAGGAGGCTACAATGCTTGATAAGAAATGTACTCATTATCTTGCCCATGAAATTGTACCCCTCTGTACAGTATTTTCACAATAAAAAAAAAATTTTGATGTGGAAAACTCCAAACATTTCACCAAAACCCAAAGTGAGTATGAGTGGTGAGAGGAAAGGAGAGAAATATTATTCAGCCTTTAAAAAGGAAATTTTGAGTTGGGTGCCAGTGGCTCATGCCTGTAATCTTAGCTACTTGGTAGGCTAAGATCTGAGGATCGCAGTTCGATGCCAATCCAGGCAGGAAAGTCCATGGAACTCTTATCTCCAATAGACTCCTCAGAAAAAGCCAGAAGTGGTGCTGTAGTTCAAGTGGTAGTACACTAGCCTTGAGTACAAAGTGGCTAAGGGACAGCACCCAGGCTCTGAGTTCAAGCCCCAGGACCAGCATAAAAAGAAAAGGATCTTTTTGCTAAATGTGACCACATGGATGAACCTAGAGGACACTGTGCAAAGTGAATAAGGAAGATAAACATTGCATAATCTTACTTTCATACAATAATACATTATTTGCTATACATACTTATATTGTAACTAGAACTGAAAAAAGATTTATAGAAATAAAAGTGGTAGTTGTTGGTTGGGGAATAGAGAAGATGGGAGATATTAGGTAACAGATACAAACACAGGTGAAGAAATAAATTCTGAAGACCTAATAATGACTATAGTTAGTAATAACTTGTGTATATTTGAAAACTGTTAAGAAAGAGCTTTACTTTTAAAATGGTACATATGAGACATGACAGATTAGAGACACCTTCACAGTGTATTGCATGTACATGGTAAAATATATACAATGTTTATCAGTATTGTTTACATTTTAAAATGTGAAAGAAAATGTGGGTGTTTTAAGACTGATAGACATTATTTCAAAAACAAAAAACCTCATTCTTAAAACTGGAGAAAGATGAAAGCAGATACTGTGGGTCACTCAAAAATCTCTGATGGTGCCTTTGACAATTTTTTCCTTTGTTTCTCCTTGTTTTAAAGCCCTCTGTCTGCTGGGCACTGGTGGCTCATACCTGTAGTCCTAGCTACTTGGAAGGCTGAGATCTGAGGATGCTGGTTCAAAGCTAGCCCAGGCAGGAAAGTCCGTGAGACTCTTATCACCAATAAACCACTCAGAAAACTAGAAGCGGCACTGTGGCTCCTGTGGTAGAGTGCTAGCCTTGAGCTGAAGAGCTGAGGGACAGGGCCCAAACCCAGAGTTCAAGGCCCACAACCGAAAAAAAAAAAAGGCCTTCTCTGCCTTGTTGCTGGTTTGTGCCAAATCATTGGAAGCAGATGCTCAGAGAAAGTTAAGGTACAAGATGATGTGTCTTAGGGAACCATGCCTATGAAAGCTAGAGGAAGAAAGCAGGAATGGGATTAAAGAGGAAAACCTGTGACACAACCCTAATAAAGCTATAGCGTGTCTAGTGAGGTGCTTTGGATAAATATCACTAGTTACAAGTGTTCTACAATTAGAAAAAATAGCTGAGCTTTTTCTTATACTCCATCCTTGCCCAGCCACTGGATTTAGGCTGCCTTTAAGGGCCAGGACTCTGGACGAGTTGGCTCTAAGTTGAGTAAATTCCTCAAGAGCAAATAGCTAGAGGCAGCCTGGTGATTACCTCCCTGTAGTCAGTTTTAATTCCCCTTCTCCCATGACAGGGAATTGGCAACACCTGCTATATTCTCAGCACTGAACTGTCTGCTTTTTCTTCTTTACAATTACTTCCTCCATGATCTTGTCTTGTATTTATAATTCTAGTTGGACGTAGGCCACATCACTCCTCTGAACTGTAGACCAAAATACTCAGTGCCTACTTCATGGATATTCAAAGGGCATCTGAAACAATATGAGTAAAATTGAACTCCTATTTTCTTACCCCAACTTTCCAGTTTCCCTATGCCCTGTCTTCCATATTTCAGTAATAGCACAGGCCAAAACCTTGGTGTTGTTCTTCAGTTCTTTCTTCTCATATCATTCAGTCAGTGCATCATCCTACTCCATTATTCCTCTCTAAGATGTGTAGAATCTCAAAATTATTGCCTACTTATCCCATGCAGTGTCATAATAGAATTGAAGTGCCCTCTTATTCTTCAATGTACTTTTCTGTCATAAGTTTCAAAATGGTCAGATTTTAAAGGGGAAGTCCCACTGGTGTAAGTTTTATCAATATTGGAATATACTTAAATCTATAAATTAATTAGGAAAAGGTGATTGTTATGTTTAATTTTTCCCTTGAGGAAAATGGCATGTTTTAAATTATTAAAATCGTTTATTTTATAGTAAAGATTTAGTTTTCTTGCTATCATGGATGATATCATCCTCATCATATTTTTTAGTTTTCTGGTGCTTGCATAGTTATTGAATGAATGGAAGGAATCATTGAGTAGAAGAACATGCTGGTCTGTAGTGTATACTTCATGTGGCCTTCAAAGTTTTGTTTTGGAAAATCCAGAATTCCAGTACAATCTATTGAGGGCCTTTGTAGCCCTTAAAGTAAAATATAGTTATTTTATTCAGTTTAAAATTAATCAGAGATTAAATTTAACCAGAAATTAAAATTCACCGTTCTAGGCATATGAATTTGTTAGTATTTGTCAAATAGTACATTCACTTAACTGTGTATGTTCATTTCACTAGATACAAATATAAGCAAGCTGGACATGATGACTTTTGCCTATAATTCTAGCTCCTTGGGAGGCTGAGATAAAAAGATCATGGTTCCAGGCCAGCTTAGGCAAAAATTTGAAAGGCTCCACCACAACAGAAAAAAAAGCATGATGACACATATTGGACATTCCAGTTACAGAGGAATTATGAATAGGGGACTATAGTTTGGACTTCTCTGAGCAAAAAGAGAGACCTTATCTCAACAATAACTAGACAAAAAAAGAGCTGAAAGCATAGCTGAAGTAGTAGACAACTTGAACAGAAGCATAAAGCTCTATATTCAAATCCTAGCACCACTTCTAAAAATAAAAGGCAAATACTGAATTATTGATATTGATAAGCAGGATGTTGTGTTTAGAGCTAAAACATACTAATGACTACAATTTGTATCTGTCCCTAGTGTTTCTCCTATTCCTTCTTGTAATATTTTCAGGGTATCTTATCAAAGTCACTAAGGATGAGTGGAACAGTAAAGTTAAATATTTGATACTGTAATTTCTTTCATTCCTCTTAAGTATGATTCTCAACTTTCTATTATTTTTGCCTTTATATGCTTTTAAAACTATAATGATGGATTTCTTTTGGCAGTAGTGTGGTTTAAATTCAGTTTCACACTTACCAGGCAGGTGCTAGATTGCTGACCTACACTTAGAAAATTTTACTTTAGTTGTTTTTATTTTAGTTATTTTTTATGATCTTGCATTTTAGTCCAGGGCTGGCTATAATTCTGCCTTCTACAAAGATGAGAATACAAATGGTTGCCACCGTACCCTGTGACCCATTATACTCAGGTAATACAATGGTGAGAAGTTATTAAGAAAGCTACTGCACATATAAGAAAGAAAGTTTTATAAAAAATATACTTTCTCACATCTCCCACTCAGGCCTGACACTATGTAAAATATGTTACTTGTAGAAAACTAATTTGAATATACGATTTTTCTATTGCTCTAAAACTGTGAACAAAAGGACTTTCTGTCTCAGCTGCTAGGATCTTCTAATAGATTGTAAATATAATTGTGACTTTCAATTTGGGTCCTCTAAGTTAGTTACTTTCTTCTTGCCTCTTAAATGCCAGTGTCATTCTCTTATAATACTTATCCCACGGCTCTATCCTCATTTTGTCTCCATTATCTTTTCTAATCTTCTGTTTGTTGTAAAAAAGAGGAGGGGAGGAAAAGGTTTGCACATCCTTACTCTTGTATTGTCTGTTGTTCATTCCCTAGAATGAACATATTTTGTACCTAACAAATGATCAGTAAACATTTTTTGTGTGATTCTAAGACTTTTTCTATGTGCTGTTCAAGTATTTTTTGCTCAAGGCTGGAGGTCTAACTCTTGAGCCACAGCTCCACTTTCTGCTTTTCTGCTGGTTAATTGGAGATAATCTCATAGATTTTTCTGCTGGCTGAGAACCAAGATCCCCAGATTTCAGCCTGCTAAGTAACTAGGATTACAGACATAAACCACAGGCACACACCTAATATTCATTTTGTGAATGCTTTTGGTGTACTGTTGCTTTACCTGAATACCCTCATCATGGCTTCACATTTCCCAACCTGATACTTCTGCTTCTGAATTACTATTCTGAGTAAGTGATGCCACCAGCACATAGCCAAACCGAAAGTCTAAGAGTGCCCTACCTTCATTGTGCACTTGCAGCATCTTACCAGTTTTTATTCTTTTTTTTTTGGTTATGGGGCTTGAACTCTGGGTTTGGGCGCTATCCCTCAGCTCTTCAGCTCAAGGCGAGCACTCTACCACTTGAGCCACAGCGCCACTTCCAGTTTTCTAGTGGTTTATTGGAGATAAGACTTTTCTGCCTGGGCTGGCTTTGAACCACGATCCTCAGATCTCAGCCTCCTGAGTAGCTTGGATTACAGGTGTGAGCCACAGGCGCCCAGCCCAGTTTTGATTCTTTACATGACCTTCACAATTAGGTATTCTTCCTTCTGTTCTTCTCTCCTGTGAATTATGATATTGTTTCTTGCCTTTAGTTTTATGCTTTTCAATAATTTTTATTCTTTGACTAATCCCTCGGGATGATCTTTTTACTTCTTATGGTGCTGAAGATAAGGTCAGGCTAGGCAGTACTCTAACACTGAGCTATACCCCCTAGCTATAGTATTCTTGTATCAAACTCCCTTCCCCATCACTCTCCTTCAGCCTCCCTTTAGCAAACTTCTTATGAGATCCGTTTTTGTACATGTACACAAAATATTGAGACTCTCTGAGAGTTCAGATTTAACATGAAAATCTATCCATAGCTTGCTGAATAAATAAAATTCTCTACCACCTTGTCTCTATTTTTCTCTTGCAAGGCTATGAAACTCCAAGCTGACTAAAAAAATCTGCAGTTCTTTACAGATCTTTACCTCTGGGTTTCCCATGCCTGGAGTGTTCATTGTCCAATCTTCATCCTGTTCCTTTCATGATTAAAACCTACTGCTACTTTTTTTCCCCTGGAAAAAAACCCTCTCATTTATTTGATTAAACAAAAATAAAATAAACTGCATAGGAACATTTTTAAAGTCCAAGGAGACACCAACTTTGTTTTAAGGCTGTGGTAGCTGATATAGCATCTCCTTACCACCTTGTCCAGTCCTCTCTGTGGACCACAGTGATACATTCAGAAGCCTGTTAGCAAACATGGGAGTTTAAACATTTTTCCATTGGTTCTTCACCTGTTCATCGCCTGTCATGCCTGAGGCCTGCAATATTAACATACAAGGTTTAAAAGTAAGAACAAAACAAGACTACTGCTACTTCTGAATCCCTCCAAGCACGGCTCAGACATTGTCTCTTTGCCCTGTTTCATTAGGATTTTCTGTACTCAATTTATTCTCCTTAACCAGCTCCTCCCTACCTCAATCATAGCACTTTACACAATACTAGAATGCTTTATTAATTCTTGTGTCTTGCTGCACTGCAATGTATGCTCTCAGGGCCATAGATCTTGTCTTCTTCATAAGTGCCTGACACATAGTTGATACAAACACACAAAAAAATGTTATAGTTAACTGAATGAATGACCATACCTTTAGGCAGTTAATATAGTATGAAAATTAAACCAATGGGCGCCGGTGGCTCACACCTATCATCCTAGCTAGTCAGGAGGCTGAGATCTGAGAATCGCAGTTCATAGCCAGCCCGGGCATGAAAGTCCGTGAGACTCTTATCTCCAATAAACCACCAGAAAACCAGAAAGTGGCACTGTGGCTCAAGTGGTAGAGCGCTCACCTTGAGCTGAAGAGCATAGGGACAGCGCCCAGGCTCAGAGTTCAAGCCCCACGACCGACAAAAAAAAAAAAAAAAAAAGAAAATTAAACCAAATGAAAAAGTCCAAGTTGACCAGTTTTGATACTGGCTGGTTAGGAATATAAGGCACTGGAAACAGAAACAGGGAAGTTTGAAAGCAGAAGAAGCTTGAAGAGAAGGCTGATGCTTTAAGTTTTATGAAAAATAATTTTTTAATTTTATTTTTTGTCTTTTCTTTTTTGGTACTGGGGTCCAAACCCAGGACATTGCACTTGCTAGGCAAGCACTTTTGTCACTGAGTTACAGCCCAGCACTTAAATTTTTTTTTGATGGTACTCAGAGTATTTACTGAACAAGTGCTTTGCCACTGGGGTTATACCTTCAGCCCTTTCTGCTTTAGTTAGTTTTGGAATAAGATCTCATGTTTTTATTTTGTTCCCCTTGGGCCAGTCTCCAACTGCTGTCCTTTTACCTATGCCTCCAGAGTGACTGGAACTACTGGTTAAAGCCATTACATCTGGACCTGATGCTTTTGTTGGTACATAATGAATTTTAACTGAAAAGTGCCCAAGTAGAAATGATAAATTTGGACACTTGATAATATAGGTACAATGCTCCCACCTAGTTGGACCCATGGTGGAACACTGTGAGAGATTTGCAGGCTCAGCTAAATACTCTGTGAAATGGCAGTATGCAGGGCACTGGGATGCTTCCAGGATGATCTCCACCACATGTTGTATAAGAAGTCAACCTAGATAACCATCTGTACTTATATTTACAAAAGAAAACTGAATCAAAGCTAATAAAAATTAAATACTGATTCTTCCACAGTATATCTTATGAGAATTTTGAATTTGGTGTCTAATGGATATTTTACATATCCAAAGGTTCAATTTAATCACAAAGAAAAGGAAATCCCTAAACATTTAAGAAATAGAAATGAGCTGAGCTGGGGCTAATGTTTGGTGTGACTCATTCTATAATCCTAGCTCCTCAGGAGGTTGCAATCTGAGGATTATGCTTAGAAGCCAGCCTGGGCAGAAAAAAAAAATCCATGAGACTAATATCTAATTAACTGGCAAAAATCCCTAAGTGGAAGTGTTGCTCAAATGGTAGTGCACCAGCCTTAAGTGAAAAAGCAAGATCATGAGGCCTTGAGTGTGAGCCCCTCAAGTGAAAATGTGTTTTGTGTTTGTCAGTTTCCATGCCTGTAATTAAATACTTGAAACAACTGAGCTATAATGAGAATATATTTATTTTTTGGCTTACAGTCCACATTTAGTTGACCCTGTTACTTTAGTTGTGCAGTGAATCAGCACAGGATAATAGAAGTGCAGGTGAAGCAGCTGGGCGCTGGTGACTCACGCCTGTAATCCTAGCTACTCAGGAGGCTGAGATCTGAGGATCACGGTTCAAAGCCAGCCCGGGCAAGAGAGACCGTGAGACTCCTATCTCCAATAAACCACCAGAAAACCGGAAGTGGTGCTGTAGCTCAAGTGGTAGAGCGCTTGCCTTGAGCTGAAGAGCTGAGGGACAGAGCCCAGGCCCAGAGTTCAAGCCCCACGACCAACAACAAAAAAAAAGAAGTGCAGGTGAAGCAAAACTACTCACATCACTATCAAAGAGAGACAGAGACGGGGGGTGGGGGTGGGAGAGAGAGAGAGACAGAGAGAAAGAGAGAGAGAGAGAGATTAGACCTACTGTTCCCTTCTAGGACACAGTGCTCACCAATGACTGAAACAATTTCCAGTAGGCTCTACCTCAGAAAGTTCCACCATCTCCCACAGTGCCACCCAGAAGCTTAGCCTTTAACTTGTGGGCCATCTGGGTGACACTGAACAGTCAAACCATAGAAAATGTTTCATTGTCTTAACATAACTTAGTAGTATAGCTACACAAAGGAGAATAATGATGAAGTTATTAATCCATCATTTTCACTATATATCTTCAACACAAATAGAGGCATAAAGAAATCATGGAATTTATGCACTTTTTTTCTGGTTCTGGGGCTTGAACTCAGGGGGCCTGGGTGGTGTCCTTGAGCCTCTTTGTGGTCAAGGCTAGTGCTCTATCACTTGAGCCACAGCACTATTTCTGGCTTTTTCTGAGTAATTTAGTGGAGATAAGAGTCTCATGGACTTTCCTGCCTGGGCTGGTTTTGAACCACGATCCTCAAATCTCAGCCTCCTGAGTGACTAGGATTATAGGTGTGAGCCACTGACTGGTGCCTGGCTTTTATGCATTATTCTTATTGTTAATAATATCATTATTAATTTAAAAGTACTTCATATGCATTTCAGGAGAAATGAAGTAACTGAGTTAATGTGGTTAGGGCTCAAAATCTCTCATATGCTCTTTCTCCTTACATGTAGCTATATAAATGGAAATTATATATGTATACATATATACACACTCTTTAATGTTAAATTTGAATTGGAAATAGCAGTATGAGCCTGTGATTTTTTAAAAATTTTCAGAAATGTGTATTTCCTAACGCTGTCCACTGAAAAGATCTAGAAGTAAAGGCAGCACAGACTGTGGCCTTTAAATGCCATTTCCTACTCAAGAAATTCCTCCAAGGAGGAATGGACAACTTCAGGTCCATGAACACATACACATGGCACCTTACTTTTTCCACTGCTACTGGTAAGATGGGAATTAAATCATTATTATGTCACTCTTAGGTGATGAGAACCTGTGAGGCAAACGATTTAAAAAAAGTAATTAATTTGTAAACTCAGAATGCCTGTTTATTTCAGAATGTGAAGTAAAATGACCAAATAAACTAGTCACATTTTCATTCTCTATCTGTAAGCTGATCTTAGGAAGCCAAATTAAAACTACAAGTAGTATGTTAAGTATCAGGCCCAGTTGAGGATCTTTAGGTAGACTCATTATCAAGCCACAATCAGTTGTACAGAACACACTGAGTACTCAATGAGCAGCTGCTACATAAAGTGGATTTTGTGCTATTATCCCTTGTATCACAGTAAGAAACCCATATCCCTCTGCTCACTTACAGGTTCTCACCATCTATTTATTACAACTGAGAAATCTCAGCAAGCAAAAGATCGCATCTGTTCCTACGGACATGTGGTCATATCACCTGATGCGCAATATTGGCTGCCCATATTTCATATGATAACACTGAACACTGACATTTACTTAACTAAAAGAAACAAAAACAAATGAATCAGCCACTAGGTGGGGGCATAGAAACAGCACATAATTCCCAGTTTACCATATACTCTACCCAGCCCAGAGCACTTATTTTTGTCATATGACATGCCATTGTAAATACCGAGCTTTAGCCCTGGTGCTTTTGTCATATTAAGCTATCTGCTGAACCATTGTATTTGTTCAAGAACTAACTCTTAGAAGCAAATCGGGGTTAAAGGCCTGAGTAGCATGTGCCCTTATTGGCATTTTGCCTACACTTGTACACCATTTAAAGATGAGCTGGGGAATGTCATGAAATAGAATGAGTTGCTGAAGAGAAAGAGATTAAATCTTGAGTATTGAGGAGAAAAGTAAAAGTGGGGAGGCGCAGGGGAGACTTCAGAATAGATCTCCTATTTATCCTTATTTTTAATCTTTCTTTAAATAAAAGAAAAAAATGCATTTCCCACTGACAGTATTGAGAATCAGTTACTTTGCTGGGGAAAATTCTCCACAACAGAGATCTTGAAGCAGAATTCTAACAGAAAGTTTCCTTCCTAATTCACTAACTGACTCTGTATGCATTTCCTTTATCACAAACTGACATTGCTGATATAGGCATGTGCACAATGATCCCCTCTGTATAAGCTATGTACAGGCAGAAACTAAAATTATTTTTGATCTCTATTACAGATGTTAGCCTGAATTCCATTTTTAACTCTAGCGTACGCATATGCACTGGTTGCCCAGGAGATATGAATCTGGACAAAACAGGGAAGAGTGGCCTAAGGGGTGCCAAATTTGGTTTCTATGTTGTCCTGCTCACTCACAGCTGCCAACCCTCACAGACCCGTAGTAAGCCCACTACCAATAGGGGAAATTGGGGACAGCTGTTCCTTTGCTGGCTGTCAACAGCTGGACTAATGGCTGATCCTATGACATCCTCTCTTCTTAAATTCTCCCCCCTCAATAGAGCCACAGCAAGCCCCTCTGACTGGGTCACTGGCACTCTTGCTACCCAGAAACCATTGCCACACTGCTCTCCAGTACAATATTTTTTATGTGTTTATGTGCTTGATTCATGCTTTTCTCTCCATGTGAGAGCAGAGATATGTCTGCTATGTTGCATATCCATCATTCTCCAGCCAGAGTAGGCATTAAACATCATCTGTATGAGACAGTGAGTCCTGAACCATTGACAGTGGAAAGGACCATAGAAAAAATTCAGTTACTTTCTTCATTTGAAATATAAATATTAATAGTGAAGAATACATTGATTTCCAGCAAGGAAGCATTCATTACATAGTAGATAAGGAGCTAGGTTCTCAAGGAAGTATGTCTGGGTTTATATTACTAGTACTATTTTTTTGTTTATTTTTGGTTAGTTGTGGGGCTTGAACTCAGTGCCTGGGTACTTGCTGCCCCTGAGTTTCTTTGTGCTCAATGCTAGTGCTCTACCACTTGAGCCACAGTGCCACTTCTGGTTTTTGAGTGGTTAATTGCACATAAGAGTCTCATGGGGACTTTTCTGCCTGGGCTGGCTTCAAACTGTGATCCTCAGATCTCAGTTTCCTGGGTAGCTAGGATTACAGGCATGAGCCACTGATACCTGGCTCTTCCTAGTTCTATTATTTACTGGCTTCCTACGTTTTTTACATTTCTGTACTTCAGTCACCTTATCTGGAAACTGGTTAAAATTGTAATCATTTATAGAATAATATGAGGATTTAGTGCTTAAAATAGTTACTTAGTACATAAATATAGATTAGATCAAATTCTAAATCTCTTGGCTACTTCACTAGCAATTTTTATAAAACTGCCTAATATTACTTTGTTATCAATATAGACTTGCACTGGTCAGTAGAAGCTCCTGTGATGATGAAAATGTTATATTGGTTAATATGGCATCCATTAGTCACATTCAGCTGAGCATGTGAAATATGGCTAGTTGACTAAGAAAATGTGTGTGTGTGTGTGTGTGTGTGTGTGTGTGTGTGTTGGGGCTTGGGGGATTTTTTGGAGCAAGATGTGGTACTTGGGCTTGAATTCAGGGACTCAAGCTTACAGTCAACCACTTGATCCATGCTCCCAGACTGTTTTTTACTTTAATAATTTTCAGGCTTCACATTTTTGCCTATGCCTGGTGATCCTCCTATGTATTTGGGATTGAAACCAGAGATTTTTTTGGACCCTAGGCCCAAATCCAGGAATTTCACATGCCATGTCCAGACATTCTCCTGTGAAGGGCAGAGAAAACAGATTTATTATATTGCATGGGCACACCATAGGAAGACAACACTGTAATTCATCTTTGGTGGTCTTTAGTTGTATTCAACATACAAATTTGAGCTTTAGCTTTAATAGGAAAAATATTGGGGAAATGGGAAGAAAAGTATATATAATTATTAAACATTCGAGTTTACAGTATGGCCTGATTGATCGTTGTTTTCATTCTCATTTTGGAAAGAGTTATTGTAATCAATTGAGGGCAGTGAACAAGTCACTGTTGCTTGGCAAGTTATCTGTTATCTTGGCTTTATTGTTCCTAAGTTTTGGTTCCTAAGTTTATTGTTCCTAGTTTTGGTCCCTTGTCATAAAAGTGTTATCAATGAGTTCTGTCTTTCCCAGATTGCAATGTGATTTGCAAATGACTGGAGAGAGGATGGCTTAGAACAAAGAAAGATACAAAATAGAGGCATAACTGCCAAGCTTATCTCCTAATTCATGGGCCAAGTAAGTAGTTGGTGCTTTTAGCAAGAGCAGCTTTCAAGCACTTTGTGCAGGATAACAGGCATGTACCACTGTGGTTGGCAATATATTGATTGAGTGAGTGTGTGTGGTGTGTGTGTGTGTGTGTGTGTGTGTGCGTGCGCGCGCGCGTGCGCTGCTACTAGGACTTGAACTCATTACCTAGATGTTGCCCCTTAGCTTTGTTTCTCAATGCTAGTTCTCTACTACTTGAGCCACAGCTCCATTTCTGGCTTTTTGTGGTTGGTTGGGGAGAAGAGTCTTATGGACTTTCTTGTCCCATCTGGCTTCAAACTGTGATTCTCAGATCTCAGCCTACTGAATAGCTAGGATCACAGATGTGAGCCACCATCAGCACCCAGCCAAAAAATGAATTTTTAGTCTTACTTTTATTGCCTTAAGTTTGAATTTAGACTATCTAAAGGGCAGTCTGAGAGAATAGCTGTCCTAAGAAACAGGGAAATGTTTCTGAGCATGAGCATTGCTATCTTTTGTTTTAGTCAGGAATCCTAGGCCAGCCACCTGATATCAAGGCAAGTTTGATCTTCTAGCAGGTAAATGTGCAGATTGTCATGTTCCTCAAAATTGTGATTGAGTAAAACCAGTAAAAGCATCCTCTTTTTAAAGAATCATACACATTCTTAAAAACAACAGCCTATAGATAAACAAAACTTTCAAAGCATTAGCATGAATATTTTTTCCAACTAGTTTTACACTTTTATGTTCTTCAAGAATGTTTCAAATGCCACATTTGGAGGACTACTTTTCCATATTTATAGCTATCTATTGCCATTTTAAAAAAGTCAATCCAAGAAAAAGGCAAAACCTCAAATACTTGGTTTCCAAATTAAGCTGCAGCTTGAGCTAAAAATAGCTTTTTAGCATTGAGAATATGTACTCTGAATTTAAATAGCTGGCTTCTCTCCCAGAGGACACAACTCATTGAATCCTGTGGCAGGAGTCGACTCTGAGAAATCATACTTCATCTTCTCTTGGGATTTCTTTCTACTTTGTTTTCAATTCAGAGTGAGAGAAGTCAGTGATAGTTTTAGATTCTGCAGATCTTCATTAAGTGTAATGAGATAAATATCTAGAGCACACTAAGGAGTGTGTGTGTGTGTGTGTGTGTGTGTGTGTGTGTGTGTGTATGGGGGGGGAGAGAAGAGAAAGAGAATTCAGCTTTGTATAGATAATCCTAAATGCATGTGTGAAGAGCCTTGAAATGTATCCTGAAATAGATTTCACCTTGTTTTTAAAACCATAATATCACAGGGCATTGGTAGCTCATGTATGTAAATCCTTGCTACCCTGGAGGCTGATATCTAGGATCATGGTGGTTGAAGCCAGCCCAGGTAGGAGATTCTTAGCTCTAATTAACAAGTAAAAAACCTGAAAGTGTGACTAAAGTGGTAGAATATTAGCCATGAGTGGAAAAAGTTAGGGACATTACCCAGGCCTTGACTTCATACACTAGTACTGTCACCAAAAAAAACAAAAGCAAAAGCAGAAACCAACACACAAGCAAAAAAGAAAGGAAAACAAATAAATAAATAAGTAAATAAATTAGAAAAAATACAAGTTACAAAGATTGTTATTTTTAGGATTTAAGAAAGAATTCCAGCTGAACACTGGTGGCTCATTCCTATAATATTAGCTACTCAGGAGGTTAAGATCTAAGGATTGTGGTCTAAAGTCAGCCAGGGCAGGTAGGTCCATGAGACTCATGTCTGATTAACCATTAAACCAGAAGTAGAGCTGTGGCTCAAGCGATAGAGTGCTAGCCATGAACAAAAAAGCTCAGGAATGGAGAACAGGCTCCGAGTTCAAGCCCCAGGACCAGAAAGCAGGAAGTGAGGGAGGGAAAGAGGGAGGAAGGAAGGAGGAAGGAAAGGTAGAAGGAAAGAGGGAAAGAAAACCCATTTTGTCTGATAGTTCAGGAAATCTGGGATAACTATTTGGTGATGAAGGTCAGAAGAAAATAAAAGATGATAGGTAACAGGCTTATATTGAATATTGGACTGTACAATATATACTAAAACTTTTATTTTTTTATTTTTATTTTATTTTTTGACAGTCATGTGGCTTGAACTCTGGGCTTGGGCACTGTCCCTCAGCTCTTTAGCTCAAGGTGAGTGCTCTACAGTTTGAGCCACAGCGCCACTTCTGGTTTATTGGAGATAGGAGTCTCACAGACTTTCCTGCCCCGACTGGCTTCAAACTGCTGTCCTCAGTTACCAGCCTTCTGAGTAGCTAGGATTACAAGTGCGAGCCACAATTGGCCAGCAGTACCTGAACACTGTTAAAGTCTCTTTATGGCCATCCAAGGAGGTTCAACCTAAGTCATAACGATTGAAAGCTACTTTTGATCATGCTTTCCCATGGGCTCCTTCATTTATTTATATTTTTTGGTAGTGGGGCTTGAACTCTGGGCCTGAGTGCTTTCCCTCAGCTCTTCAGCTCAAGGCGAGCACTTTACCAGTTGAGCTACAGCGCCACTTCCGGTTTTCTGGTGGTTTATTAGAGATAAGAGTTTCACAGACTTTCTTGCCTGGGCTGGCTTTGAACTATGATCCTCATATCTCAGCCTCCTGAGTAGCTAGGATTACAGGCGTGAGCCACCGACGCCCGGCCCATGGGCTCCTTCAAACAAATTCATAGTACATTGTTTTATTCCTCTGTGCACTCATTCTGCTCTCCTTCTAGACTGCCTTTCCTCATCTTTATATGTTAACACCATATCTATATTTCAAAATCCAGCCTAAATGCAGCTTCCTCTAGGAATCCTGTTCTAACCTTCCCAATGGGAATCCCCTTCCTCTCACCTGAGCTCCAAAATACACTTTGTCCCTTTCAACACTTTTTATGTCCTCCATTTTATATCAGTTATACCTCAGCTCCTCTGAGTTGCTAAGATGTTAAGTGGCTCCAATTCATCCTTGTCATTGCCATAATCTCAGTGCCTTATTTTACACAAGTGCTCAAGAACATGTTGAATGAATAAATAAAATGTTTATTGCACACTAGTGATAAGCACATAGAGATAGAATCTGAGTGATCAAGAAAGATAAATATCATATTTTGATTGTGGTTATGCACAGAGAGGGTTTTTGTTCTATACTTTCTATATTTCTGTATGTATTTCTAAACTGAGTTTTCATAGATATCCAAAAATATCGTTTATTTTACTTTTAGGAGACAGGTTCTTTCTGTGTTGTGCAAACTGGTCCAAAACTCTTTGTCTCTAATGATTTTCTTGATTATACTTTAATTCATTGAATCCACACAATTTGTATTACATTATTTTCTTCAGTTCACAAGTGAGAAAACTACTCAAAGAGAAACAATTTGTTTCAGGCTTTATGCAAAGAAACTGAAGAATGAAACAGAACTAAATTAGTAATTAGTGTAATTTACTTAGGCATATATCTTTATTATTAAAATCCTAAAAAAGCATAAGTATTTGACAATGTGTAAAAGATAATTTGTTTTTAGAATTGACTCAGAATTTCAGTGGAATATGAAATCTGCAATGGAATTCTATGCTATAAGTGATGTGCATTAAAGTATTTAAAGTTTAAAGTATTTGGCTTCAAATTCAGATACAAACTCAAGCCTTTTTTCCTCTCTCTACCACACTATCATTTAAGATAAAACACTCTACACTCTCACTGTCAGATAGTTTACCAAGTCTCCCTCACTTGACTATAACCCCTAACTCTGCAGTTTCCAGACTGATTAAATCCAGATCCACCCTTTGGACCCAAGAAGGGGCCCTATAAAGCTTTATTTGAATGGCTTTGTCACCACTTCTTAAACATCTCTATTTTATTGTCTTCTAACTCTAAATTCTTTATTATCTTTATTTACAGGTGTGAGCCACTGGTGCCTAGCCTGAAATTATTTATCTTTAACAAAAAAACAAATTGAGTCTTTGCAGGTGATAAAGTTTTCCCAAAGTATAAATCTAACTAATTTTCCATGCTAAAATGTACAATTCAAAAAATATGGTTTTCACTGGGCACCAGTGGCTCACACCTGTAATCCTAGCTACTCAGGAGGCTGAGATCTGAAGATCACGGTTCAAAGCCACCCTGGGCAGGAAAGTCTGAGACTCTTATCTCCAATTAACCACCAGTAAACCAGAAGTGGTGTTGTGGCTCAAGTGGTAGAGCTGCTAGCCTTGAGCTGAAGAGCTAAGGGACAAGGCCCAGGCCCAGAGTTAATCACTATGAAGGACAAAAATAAATAAATGGTTTTCATAAAAATATGTAGTAGCAAAATATTTGAGTCACTTACCTCATTTATGAGAGATCCATCTGGTTCAAAGAGGATAGAAAATCGTGTGCAAACATGTGTACATGTATATTCTCATGAATTAAAAAATGATGAATGAAAAATATAAAGTTAGATAAAGAATAAAAATCTGACTAGAATCCTACACTGAAATAAAGTCAAACTTTTAGTTTTCTTTTCTTTTTTTATTTTTTTGGTAGGTCGTGCGGTTTGAACTCTGGGCTTGGGTGCTATCCCTCAGCTCTTCAGCTCAAGGTGAGCGCTCTACTGCTTGAGCCACAGCGCCACTTCCTTTTTTTCTAGTGGTTTATTGGAGGTAAGAGTCTCATGGACTTTCCTGCCCAGGCTGGCTTTGAACCGTGATCCTCAGGTCTCAGCCTCCTGAGTAGCTAGGATTACAGGCATGAGCCACCAGCGCCCGATGTTCTTTTCTTTTTTGATATAAATGCAGGTATTGCACTTTTGCATTTCTTTCCTAAGAATATCCTCCATATCTCAAATAGTGGTCTTTTTTTCTTAAAGTCTTGGTTTTTATCTTCCAGGTTCTCCATGTATATTATTTATTAAACAATAGATTATTTCTAAGACAATTTTAGCTTCACAACAAAATTAAATAGAAAATACAAACAGTTCTCATTTATTTCCTGCTCCTTAAATACATAGCTTTCCCCGTTACCAATATCCTCAACTGCAGTAGTATATTACTATAATCAATGAATCTATATTGATACACCATCATCACCTAAAGTCCATAGTTTACATTAGGGCTCATTCTTGGTGTTGTACATACTATGGATTTGGATAAATGTATATAATACTACGTATTTAACATTGTTATATTGTAAAGAAGAGTTTCACTACCTTAAAAATCCTCCAAGCTCCATTTATTTATTCCTCCTTTCTTACAACCTCTGGTAAATGGATCTTTTCACTGTACTCATAGTGTGTAGAGTTTTCAGATTGTCTTTTTCCATTTAGCAACCTACATTTAGAAGTCTTTTGTGGCTTTTCATGGATTTTTAGCACTGAATAATATTCTGATGTCTGAATGTAATGCAGTTTATATATGTATATACATATATATATTCACCTACTAACAGACACCTTAATTGCTTCTAAGTTTTGGCAATTATTAATAAAGTGGCTCTAAACATCTATGTGCAGGTTTTGGAATATAAGGTTTTAACTCATATGGGTAAATACCAAAAAGTGATACTACTGGTGAGTATGTTTACTTTTGTAGGAAACCACTGAATGTTTTTTCAAAGCACTGAACCATTTTTCTTTCTCCCCAGAAAGAATGAGAATTCCTGTTATTACACTTCCTTGTCAGCATTCACTGTCAATATTGTTTTGGATTTTGGTCAAGGCGTGTGGTGGTATATTACTGTTGTTTTAATTTCCTTTTCTCCAGTGACATATGATATTAAGCACTTTTCATATGTTTGGCATCTATGTATCTTTCTTGGTGAGCTGCAGGTTTATGTCTTATCTTTTTGTGTGGTTGAGACAACAGACATTGTTTCTCACAGTTGAAGAGGTAGGTTAGTTAAAGATCAAGTTCTCAGACTAGTCTAGTTTTGATGAGGAACTTCTGCCTGGCTGGGGAGTGGCTACCTTCTCACTGTGTCTTCAACTGGTTGTATCAAGGCAGAAAGTGGTCTGTTCTCTTCCGCTAAGGGAATTAAGACTTCATCTAACCTAAATAGCGTCAACAGCTTTGAACTACTCATACCATATACTGCTCACAGAATTTCAACATATGAGTTGAATGGGACACAAACTTGTAGTCTATACCAGTGAGAAAATATAAACAGCATGAAACTTACCATTCAGCCTCTTAAAATATACAATTAAATCAACTCCAAATGGATCAAAGACCTCGAAGTCAAAGCAGACACTCTGAAAACATTACAGGATGGAATAGGAGAAACCCTAGGTCTCCTTGGC
>NW_012267391.1:704215-706408 GCF_000151885.1 Dipodomys ordii
GGAGGAGGCTGCAATGCTTGGTAAGAAATGTATGCATTATCCTGCCCATGTAATTGTAACCCCTCTGTACAGTATGTTCACAAATAAAATAAATTAAAAAAATATATACAATTAAGTGGCATTAGGTATTTGCAATGTTTTGCAACTACCACCACCATACACCTATAGAACTTTTTCATCAAACACAGAATCTGAACTCATTAAGCAACTCTTCAAACATACACACACCACCACTAACTGCTTTCATACTGGTGCCATGCTATTTTTGTTACTACTGCTCTGCAGTATATTTTCAAATCAGTCATTGTGATGCTTCCAGAATTATTCTTTTTGCTCAGAATTGCTTTGACTATTTGGAATCTTTCATATTTCCATTCATATTTTAAAATTTATTTTTCTAGTCCTGTGAAGAATTTTGTTTGATGGAGGTTGCACTGAAGCTATAGATTGCTTTCAGTAGTATACCCATTTAAAAACATATTAATACTTGCTAGGCACAGTGACTTGTGCCTATAATCCTAGCTCTTCAGGATGATCAGGGTTCAAGACCAGTCTAGAAAAAGGTTCACAAGGGGCTAGGAAGATGGCTCAGTGGTAGAGCGCTTGTTTTGCATGCCTGAGGCCCTGGGTTCGATTCCTCAGCACCACATAAGCAAAAAGAAAAAAGCCAGAAGTGGCACTGTGGCTCAAGTGGTAGAACGCTAGCCTTTAGCTAAAGAACTGAGGGACAGCGCCCAAGCACAGAGTTCAGGCCCCACGACCAGACCCTCTCCCCCCCAAAAAAAGAAAAAGGTTCACAAGACTTCATCTCAACCAATGATATCTAGGTGTGATGGCCTGTCATCAGTTATGCAGGGAACGTAAATAGTATTATCACAGTCTAGGAAAACCTAGGCAAAAACAAGCCCCTTTTGAAAAATAATAAAATCAAAAAGGACTGGCGATGTGACTAAAGTTCTAGAGGACTAATCTGAACCATTTTTCTTTCTCCCCAGAAAGAATGAGAATTCCTGTTATTACACTTCCTTGTCAGCATTCACTGTCAATATTGTTTTGGATTGTGGTCAAGGCGTGTGGCTAAGTTCACCCTATTACTACCAAAACATTTCTTCCTCTTTGTGAACATGGGAGGTCTTTTCATCTTCCTACTGTGAGACTGTTTCTTTGCCTGATACCTGTCAGTGAGTTCATATCAGTGGAAAGGAAAGTGATTATTTTTTGTGCCACTCCTGGGGCTTGAACACAGAGCCTGGGCATTGTACCTGGGCTTTTATGCTCAAGGCTAGTGCTCTACCATTTAAGCCATGGCTCCACTTGTGGCTTTTTGGTAGCTTATTGGAGATAAGAGTCTCATGGGTTTTCCTGCCCAGGCTACCTTTGAACTGTGACCCTCATATCTGTCTTCTGAGTAGCTACAATTACAGGTGTGAGCTACAGCACTCTGGATAATGGCTACATTTTATATATTGATTTTTGAATTTTGCTGTTTCACTGATTTGGGTTATCAATTCTAAAAGTTTTTGAATAGCCTTTAGGGTATTCTAAGGATAGACTCATGTCATCTACAAATAGGGACTTGACTTCCTCTTTTTCTATATATATTCCTTTTATTTCTTTGTCTTGTCTGATGGTTCTGGCTAAAATTTCATGTGTAATACTGTGCGTTTTTTTGTAAAACTTCATAATCATTCTTTATTATGAATTAGATGTCTCCAATCTGTGAAGCAAAATTCAAATATTAAACTTTCAGCAGTTCTTTTAATATAAAATATCTGAAAAACATCCCAATGGAAGTTAACACATTTAGTTTGTTCTATGCCCATTTATATTTCAGACATTGTACCATTTAAAGAAAATATGGGGAAATTTATGATTTACTCATTTAACAAACTTTTGTTGGGTGTATATTATTTGACAGGCATTGGGTAAGGTGTTGTAATCACAAAGATGAATACAACATGTTTCTTATTCTTACATTAGAACTGTAGTAAGATAGAAAGAAGACAAGTATATGAGCAATTAGCACTGATAGGATGTGTGTATATATATGTTTACTATATAAGTATAAAATATATATCATGAATGTGTACATGTATCTTGGTCTGTTTTTTTTTAATTTAATTTTATTTTATTTGTGAACATACTGTACAGAGGGGTTACAATTACATGGGCAGGATAATGCGTACATTTCTT
>NW_012267391.1:718893-747186 GCF_000151885.1 Dipodomys ordii
TTCCCTCCTCTGCTCCCTGAGAAGGAGTGAGGACATCAGGCTTCTACTCACGCTGAGTCTTGGATCCTGGGTCGTCTCTGGTCTGCAAACTGCAGGATGAAGATGTCTGCTCCTTGTCGGTTCTTGCTGGTGTTGAGTAGAATCCGCTTGCCTGCTGCATCTGACTCCTTCGTCCTGGACTCTCTGTGGCTCAGGTTTGGGTGCCCTGCGGTCGCCGCCACGATCCTGCCGCCGCCGCCGCCGCCGCCGCGGCTGCTGGCAAGCGCTCAGATGTGTCTCCTTGCCTTGGCTTCCCCTCTCTTGCTTAACTCTTTGTCCTGTGATGTCACACTTGGTGTGATTCTCTGGCTTAGGACTGTTCACTGGAACTCTAAAACTGCTTTCTATGCGAGAGCTTGTTCAGATTCCAGCTTTTCCTCCGCCATCTTCCCAGAACCTCTGATACTGTGCTTTCTTATTTATAGCATTGTTAGGTTGAGGAATAGCCCTTCTATACCTTGTATAGTTGGAGTTTTGTGATGAAAGATGTTTATTATTATTAATTTTTTTTTACCAGTCCTAGGTCTTGAACTCAGTGCCTGGGCTCAGTCCTTGAGCCTCTCTGTGCTCAAGGCAAGGATTATACCACTTGAGCTACAGCACCACTTTTTCTGAGTAGTTTATGAGATAAGAGTCTCACGGACTTTCCTGCCCGGGCTGGCTTTGAACCCAGATCCTTAGATCTCAGCCTCCTGAGTAGCTAGGATTACAAGCGTGAGCCACTAGCACCCAGCTTAATAAAAGTAATTTTTATCCTTAATTTTGTTTATGGACTATATTTATTTGTTTGTTCATTCTTACCTTCCCAGAATGCACCAACTTGATTGTAGTGTACAACCTTTAAAATATATTGTTGAATTTAACTTGCAAACATGTTATTGAGGTTTTTCATATCTGTGTTCAACCAAGGATCTTGGTCTATAGTTCTCTTTTTTGTGTGTTTTTAATCTGATTTTGATGTCTAGGTATATGTTAGCTTTTTTATTTCAATAAATATTATTTTATCTGATCCAAGGTGCAGAGGCTTTATGCCTTTGTGTTCTTCTCCTCAGAGTATCTGTTAGTTAACTTTCTGCTACTGTGACAAATTACCTGCAAAAAATGACTAAAGAGAACATTTATTTGCTCCTGGTGTCAGGGTTTTCAGTACACGGTCACTTGACTGAGTTACTCATTGGCCTGTGTGTGGTGAGTCAGAATATCACCGTGTCGTGCATATGGTGGAGTTGTTCACACTCATCATGAACAGTACCAAAATGGGCTCCATCCTTCCAGTTTCTACTTGGATGCACTCACCTTGATAGAGCAATGGGAAAAGAATAATGAGAGATGTTTATTCTCTTGGATCCTTCTCTGCTGTTCTCTTAATCAAAAGTTGTGGCTCTTATCAGGCAAGAGTTATAGCCAATTTTCCATCAATAACACAGAATACCTAAGACTGGGTAATTTATGATATATTCAATTCAAGATTCTGGAGTCAAAGAAATCAAAGATTAGGCAGCTGCAACTGTTCATTTTTGTGAGTGTTTCATGCTGCTTCAATTAATAGTAGGTAGAAAGTGGAAAGGCAAGTAAGGGTAAAGAAGAGACAATAAGGAAAGCACTGCCTCACTTTGTAATAACTCATTTTAGGTAACTGAGTCAGGAAAGTAAGGACTCAATAAGAAGGACATTAATCACTCTTAATGACCATTCCCCTCTTAAAGGTCCTACCTCCCAACACTACAAAAATAGTAATCAAATTGCAGCATGAGCCTGGGACCAGTGGCTCATGTTTCATCCTAACTACTCAAGAGTCAGAGATCTCAAGATCGAGGTTCAAAGCCAGCCTGGGTAGAAAAGTCTCAATTAACCACCCGAAAACTGGAAGTGGTGCTGTGGCTCAAGTGGTAGAGCGCTTGCCTTGAGCTGAAGAGCTGAGGGACAGTACCCAGACCCGGAGTTCAAGCCCCACAACTGACAAAAAAAAAAAAAGCAACATGAGTTTGGGAGTGGAAAAACTGTATTCAAACCAGAACCGCTGATCACAATACTAGTATTCTTTCCTGGTTACAGGGACTGCTCCTGATTAGATGAGAGGGGATAAGATCACTTAAGGAATCAAAACAAATTGAAAAAAAGAATTAGAGAAAGAGAAGGAAGAGGAGGTTTTATTAAGGGATATGCAATGAAGAAGAAGAAAAAAAGAAACCTGTGATGTTTGGTGTCTAGTTCAATGAAGATAGGTTCAAAAAACAATTTTCCTAAAGATCTCCCAGGATCTTTCCCTAGGACCAATTTCTCTAGGACTCCCAGGACCACTTTCTGCTTTTGCTCATCATTCCTGACCTTTTACTACATCAGGGGTCCTGACATTACTTTGCAATTTGCCTTCTGATATGCCCAGATCACCTGAAATAGTGAATAATGAATAGTGAATAATGAATCAGATATAAGAGAGGAGGGAAAGGACTCCCACAGGACATACATAGACATAAATAATTCTATTTTAAATCTGTGTTTAAGTACTACTGTGAGAATACAACCAAGATAGGAATTATGCATATTTCACCACTGATATTTACCCTGCAAAACACAGTAGTAGCTTAAAGATTATAAGTGATTAAATACTTCTTAAAAAATGACTTATTGTACTTGATTCAGGTCAAATAAATATATACAATGATTCTTATGAAACTTTGTATTTATTTATTTATTTTTGCTAGTCCTGGGGCTTGAACTCAGGGCCTGGGCACTGCCCCTGAGCTTCTTTTGCTCAAGGTTAGCACTCTACTACTTGAGCCACAATACCACTTCCAGCTTTCTCTGTGGATGTGGTACTAAGGAATTGAACCCAGGGCTTTATGCATACTAGGCAAGCACTCTACTGCTAAGTCACATTCCCAGCCATGAAAGTTATGTAATGGCTGGATATGAATGCACATCTGTTTGTTTCTTTAAAAAAAGAAAAGGCAGAATTGTATTGTAAAGATGGTGACATAAATTGTTAGGTCCATCCAGGAAAATGACTCCTTCTCTTCTTGGGAACTGCACACAGACCCCACCCCACCCCCCTTATGTTGTCCATGCAGGACCTTCCCCAGAAGCCTCTCCTCAGCACCCGTGTTACCCAGGTGACTAGCATTCCTGAGGCCACATCCTGAGCCACCCAACAGTCCTCCTTCTGACCAGGGGAGGTTCTCTAAACTATGTAGAAACAAGAGCTGTAGATTTAGGTCATTTGGATTCTGAAATCATCGGGTACATATATTGCTACTGTACTTTTCACAACAACTCTCTGTTTCAAAATGTAACACTGCTATTCATTAATTGGTGCCATTCTCAGAAAGCAGGCCTAATTGGCAAGTTTTCACAAAGGCAGCCTTTATATTAGTATGCCAGATTAATTTCCAAACTCTTTATGTCATCTTAGCTCAGTTTAGGTGGGGAAAAAAACCCTTCCTTTTATTTACATATATATTTGTACTTACATATATATTTATAAATTTTATTTAGCACAATACTGATTTTAATAAGATAAATGGAGACAGCATAATATTTTCCATTCAAGTAACTGTAGTATTGTGTATCTGGTTGAGTGACCAAGGATAAATATAGGTTTCAGAGTCTCAGGAAGGTTAAGAAGTTTGTGAAGTATAATGGTTCTGATAGTCTCATCACTCTCCTGCACACATCTACCAAAAAAAAAGAAAAGATACCTAGAAGACCTAACTCCTTTTACTAATGTGAATTTATGGAGAAATAGGATCAGTGGAGATATAATCAAGTTAAAATGAGATTGTAAGGATGAGGCCTAACCCAACATGACTCTTTTCCTTATAAGAAAAAGAAATTTGGGGATGAAGCACAATGGTACATACCTGCGATCCCAGCTACTCACAAGTGTATGTAAGAGGATCACTGTCTGAGACTAACCTAGGCTGGAGTGTGGCTCAAGTAGTGAAGAACTTGCTTAGTATAAGGCTCTGAATTATAACACTGGTAAAGAAAGAACAAACAAAATAACAATGGAAGGAAAGAAGGAAGGAATAAAGGAAGGAAAGAAGGAAGGAAGGAAAGAACTTGTTTTAAGGCCCCAAGTTCTCAGTGCTCTATCTTGTAAGTTGCATACTGAGCTCCCTAACACTAGTCAGCTCTCCCAGAATTGCAAGGAAAAAATTGGGACCTGTTAATATGGCCAGTGTGAGGGGCTTTAAGCCCTGCTAGGATGCAGACCAGAGCTTCCTGAGATAGAAGGATACTGTGTATTTCTCCTTGGCGGCTTGTCTCTCCTTTGGGGATAGTGTACAACACTCAGAACTTGGGGGCCTTAAAACAATTCTGTTTTGAGGAAAGAAGGAGGGAGGGAGAGAAGGAAAGAAGGGGGAGGAAGAGAAAGGAAAACAAAAGAATATGAGAAACAAAAAAAGAAAAGAAAGAGAAGAGCTGGACACTGAAACAGATCCTCACCTGGTGAGGACAGTGTAGGGGGGGGGGGGAGACAGTGCAAACACAGGAAGGGAAAAGGTAGCCAGGTGATGAATGTATGCTGACAAGGAGATTGGAGTTACATTGTCACAAGCTTCAGGAATATGAGAAGCTACCACAAGCTGGAAGAGAAAAGATCTTCCCCTAGTGGCTTCTAGGGAAAACAGTACTGACAAGAGCTTGGTTTGCCCTGCTAGATCCCAGAACTGTGAGACAATCAATTTCTGTTTGTAGTACTTTTTTGTGTCAGCCATAGGAAACTGATACAATAGTGAAGTGGGGATTAGGGAGGCAAGACCAAAAAATAAATTAGTAAAAGACTTCAGTGAGAAAATCTAATATGTGATATAATAGCATTTACCCATCTTTGTAAAAATGTATATGTATAAATAAATCCCCATTAAAAATATAAAACAGAAAAATAGTATCTCCTCCACATTTGTAACTAAGCAGAGATTCAGTCAGTTGAACACACAGGCATTTTAACATGCAAGTTTGGTAAAATGAGGTTCTTTAAAATGAAGTTCTGATTAAGTGAAGTAAGCCAGGCCCAAAGAAACATAGGTCCCATGGTTTCCCTTATTTGCAAGAACTAGTATATGTCTGAATCAAGTAGAAAAGATCAGATAAGTTGATGTTAGTGAAATGAACCCTAATGTTTTTTTCTTTCATGGGATTGTTTCTAACACATTTATAAGATGATTTCTTTGTCCCTCCCCCATGGTATAACTCCTACTTTCACTGTATTTGATGTTGTTATAATTTGTGGAGGGGAAGGGAAAAAACAAATCGTTTAAATGGGGATACAGGTGGACCCATTGCAACAATGAGAGTACAAGTCGTATGTCGAAAACGAACTTTACAACTTTGGTGTAGGGGGGAAGAGTTGGGTGAGGGGGCTGGGGGAGGAGGGGATGGGAAGGGGAAACAAAGGAGGAGGCTACAATGCTTGATAAGAAACATACTCATTATCTTGCCCATGTAATTGTTACCCCCTCTGTACACTATTTTAACAATAAAAAAAATGTTATCTAACTACAATGAAGTTCTGTAATTAGGCACACAATTTCTTAAGAAACTACAGAACTACTTAATACTCATCAGATATCAGAATACAAGGCCTTCAAATTTTCATTTTAGAAGATTACAAGGTTTGTGTTATTTAACCAGGATTTCAATGGTTTTCAGTAGTATATATACACTTAACTTTTTTTTTTTGCTATTTTAGTTGCCATCAGGTTTTGTTGTTGTTGTTGTTGTTGTTGTTCTTTTTTTTGTTTTTGTTTTTTGTTTTTTTTTGGGGGGGGTTGGTCATGGGGCTTGAACTCTGTCCCTCAGCTCTTCAGC
The DNA here is from genome assembly GCF_000151885.1 of Dipodomys ordii. NCBI lineage: Eukaryota > Metazoa > Chordata > Mammalia > Rodentia > Heteromyidae > Dipodomys > Dipodomys ordii. The sequence goes on from NW_012267391.1 coordinate 724,747, forward strand.
TCAAGGCTAGCACTCTACCACTTGAGCCACAGCACCACTTCTGGTTTTCTGGTGGTTTATTAGAGATAAGAGTCTCATTCACTTTTTTGCGTGGGCTGGCTTTGAACCTCAATCCTCAGATCGCTGACTCCTGAGTAGCTAAGATTACAGGCATGAACCACCAGTGCCCAGCTACTTGCTATCAGTTTTATCAAGCTTGCTAAACCGCATGGCCTAATCCTCTGTTTGAAGAATATAAAGTTTGGAGAACTCTGGTAGACAGAAAACCTAAGTAGAATTCTTCAGCAAGGGTGTTTTAGATAAGAAAGAGGTAGGAAAGGCAAAGTGCCATCTACTGTTACAGTGGGAGAAAGGAGGTGGTTGAGAAAAGATGAGGGAAATGTTACTGTGTCAGTACCATTTTTTATTTACCTGCCAGGTGGTTGATGGTATCTGTGTTACTATCTTTAAAAAAGAACTGTTGTAAAGATGCATTTACTGGAACTTCTTTGTACAATTACTTAAAGATAATAATAAAAAATGTATCTGCTACTATAATTGATTCTAGTCTCTGTGTGTTTGGGTTTGTTCTATATGTCAATACTGAAGCTTGAATTTAGAACCTCACACTCTTGCTTGGCTTTTTTGTTCAAGACTGATACTCTACCACTTGAACTACAGCTCCATTTCCACTTCTGGCTGGCCAATTAGAGATAAGGGCTTTAGGAACTTTTCTGCCCTACTTGGCTTTAACCAGTGATCCTCATTTCTTAGTCTCTTGAGTACCTAGAATTACAGATGTGAACCACCAATGCCTGACTTATGACTGATTCTGAATCCTAATTCTTAGACCTAGGAGTGAATATTGGTTTAGTCCTATGCTTGGTAAGATGTGTTCTCTTTTGGTTTATTCAACTACATTTTTCAAACCTTCTATTTCTCTCCTCCTCAAACCAGGGATGGGAGTGGATTTGTGTCTAATGTTGGAGTGAAGAGAGAGTCACTATCTAAAGCAAGGTATGAAATGGCCTGCAGCAAGGAAAAGATTTGGGTTTCTTTTCTAGACCTTTATTTGAATTCTGCATTCTACTTGGTGCTCTATCAGCCTTTGTTTCTACATATAATTATGTTTTCATTTCTTTACCCATTAGTTACTTCATTCCCTTTCTCTACCTGTCCTTCTGATGTTTGAGGGAAAAATGAAATCACCAGGAAGACAGGCTATGCATATGCCCTGCTTTAGAGTAGCACCTCTCCTTGGCCAACTTCTTTACTGTATCCCTGGAGGTCATACCCTCCAGTTTATGGGCATGATGGCTGGACCAGGCATAGAAGTTCAAACGTCAGGCACTGCTTAAGGATCATAGGAAATGGGAGCGCATAAATCAATACAAAGCTCATTGAGTGCTCTGTTGCTCCCAGGTACTCTGAAGGAGTACCTCTTAAGGTACTTCTTAAGTGCCTCTTAAGGACTTGTAGCTTTCTGTCAGCTCTAGTCTAATATAACTGGTCTTTGGCAGAACTGTGAAGAAGGCAAAGTATAGTTAGGATTTTTCCTCTTCTTTCTGGGTATCCTACAAGCTATTGGCTGGAACACCCTTTGGTTGCTGATCATGTTTTCTGACTGTTGTATAAGATGATTCTTCCTCAAAGGGCCCATCCTTTTTTTTTAATTTAATTTAATTTTATTTGTGAACATACTGTACAGAGGAGTTACAATTACATGGGCAGGATAATGTGTACATTTCTTACCAAGTATTGCATCCTCCTCCTTTGTTTACCCTTCACATCCCTTCCCAGCCTCCCCCCTCCCCCCCAATCCCAATCCTAAAAGGCCCATTCTTTAGGTATTTCTCTACCTTGCAGTTCCAACCAGATGACTGCACTCTCCTATCTACTGTTTCTAGCTAATGACTGGAAATAAATTTATGACTATGTGAGTTTGCTGAAGTCTACTCAAACACACTGTCCAAGTGTTAAATAGTTATTTTGGTTCTGGGGTGTATCCCAGGGCCTTATGTATACTAAGTACCTGTCTTACCTCAATGCTTTATCCCCAGTGAAGTTTAGAAGAGGCTTAATGTTTAAGCATCATCAAGATGGGCAGATGATACAGTTAGAGACAGGAAAGCTTTGGGGACTATAATTAATTGTATCAGGAAAGCAGCACCCTATCCTGATCACTCTAACCACCTGGGAGTGGTTCTTCTCATGTGGACAAGAACTTAGATTGTGGAGTTTAAATGTTGACTGGGACAAAATGTGATCTTGTGAAAGATTTTAACTATTTTAAGTTTCAATTTCCTCATTTATAAAATGGTATTAGCAAAGTGGTGATGTGGCCCAAGTGCTAGGAACCAGCCTTGAGCAAAAAAGCCAAGTGAGAGCATGAACCCCTGAGTTAAAACCCCAGAATCATCACAAAAGAGAGAGAAAAAAAGAATGGGGTCAATAGTAGTACAGTAGGTGTTCATCATTTTAAAATTCCAATTTTATTCATTTATCTCATTAAAATTTATTTGCAACCCCACAGTCATTGCTCACAGTGCTTTTAAAGTTATTCACATGGTTCATATGCAGAACCATCCAAAAAGGCAAGTAGCCAGGTGCTGGTGTTTCATGCCTATAATCCTAGTTATTCATGAGGCTGAGATCTGAGGATTATAGCTCAAGCCAGCCCTGGAAGCAAAGGCCATGAGACTTGTATCTCCAGTTAACCACCAAAAAACTGGAAGTGGAGCTGTGGGCCAAAGTGGTAGAATTCTAGCCTTGAGCGAAAGAGGTCAGAGACAGTGCCCAGATGGAGAGTTCAAACCCATGACCAACCCCTTACCCCAAAAAAATTATCTACTAGGCAAGGTGCTGTGCTAGTATCTGGGCTGTGTGTGTGTGTGTGTGTGTGTGTGTGTAGAAGATGGTGTTGCTATGCAAATAAGTGCACTGAAGTGCCCTAAAAGAACTTGCAATCTCATGAGAGAGAAAATGTGCATGGAATTCACCATGTATATGGTAAATAGCAGGGACATATGAAGTGCTTTTGAGTTCTGGAGAAAACTACCAGTATGGGAGATCAGAATAAGAGGTGACAATCTGATTTTTCAAAAATGGATCTAACTTACATATGTAGATTTCAGGAATACAGAAAGAATGCAACATCTTGAGTGAAGCCCGAAGGCAAGAAAGCTTGAGGGAACAGTCAGTAGCCCAGAGGGGTAAGTAGGGAATTGGGTGTGAAAGGGCTAGGGAGAGTGGAGATTAAGAGATCCCAGTTTGATGCAATCTTGTAATCCTAGTTATGCAAAAGGCTAAAGTAGTAGAACCAAAATCTGAATCCTCACTGGTCAAAATTAAAAGACCTCATTAGAAAAATAGCTTTAGGGGCTGGAAAGGTGGCTCAGTGGTAGAGCGCTTGCCTTGCATGCCTGAGGCCCTGGGTTGGATTCCTTAGCACCACGTAAGCAAAAAGAAAAAAGCTGGAAGTGGCGCTGTGGCTCAAGTGGTAGAGCACTAGCCTTGAGCTGAAGAGCTGAGGGACAGCACCCAAGCCCAGAGTTCAGGCCCCACAACCAGACCCTTCCCCCCAAAAAAAAGAGAGAAAGAAAAAGAAGATGGAAGTGGCGCTGTGGCTCAAGTGGTAGAGCACTAGCCTTGAGCTGAAGAGCTGAGGGACAGCACCCAGGCCCAGAGTTCAGGCCCCATGACCCCCCCCAAAAAAAAATAGCTTTAAAAGCTTGAGGGTATGAACCAAAATTTAAGGGTGCTTGTCTGGCAGCACAAAGCCCTAATTTCAAAGTTTCATATTTCAAAATAAACAAACAATACGCAAATGGGTGTGACAGATGAGGTCATACAGAAGGCATTACAAATTGAATTGCTCTCTTGCTCCCCCTATGAGATTATATTTGGAGAGGTCTTTAAATTAACTTATGGTGAGGTCTTCAAGGTGGGCTCTAATTCAATTTGATTGATATATTTTACAGGAAGAGGAAAGTTGGATGCTAACACATACAGTCTCACAAAGGAAAGATTATGTATAGGAAAAAGAGGACAACTAACTTCAGGTTCAAGAAAGGCATCAGACTAGATAAAATGTTCTAATGCCTTAATCTTATCCAAGGTCCAGAGTATAAGAAAAATCTGTTTTAAAATACCACATTTGTGGTATTTTATGACTTTCTTAGCAAGCCAGTTATGTTGGGTGTTTAGGAAAACAATCTGGATTTGATTCTGTAGCTGAACTTTTGAAAAAGAGCAGCTCATGTGTGAGGAAACAGTGGCTCACGCCTGTCATCTGAACTATGCAGAAGGCTGGGATTTGAGGACTGAGTTTGGAAGCCAGCCCGGGTAGATAAATTTGTGTTCTTTTTTTGTTGGTGGTGGTGATGATGGTCAAGGTGAAGGACTGACTCCCACCCAGTTTTCCCAGGTGACTACAGATACCAGGTAACCCACCAAAGATAAGTGCAGACTGCTTGACTCTAGTAGGGCAAACTCTAAGCCTGGCTGTAGACATTCCATCTTGGGCTCAACCAAAAATCCCCACACCTCCCTAGACCTAGTGGCTTTTTCATTAACCTCTGCCTCCTTCCTCAGACCTTATAAAACCCAGCTTCTGTCCCAGCTCTGACATATAGTTTCCAAGCCCATGGGAAGGCTGTGTCCCTCGCTGCTCTATCTCAACAAACTGTCCTCATCTGTGGAAGATCAAGTTCAGCCTGTTTCCTTCCTTTCTCTTCCATTTTCCAACATATGGGGCTGAAACCTGGGAGAAGTGCCAGGAGTAACTGGATCTCCTCCACCCGCCTCCTGGCCACCTCTCAAGAAGCCTTTTACCCTCACTCTCTTTCTGAGGGCTCTCCCTCTGGGAGCACAATGCTCACAGTCCCTCTTCCTCCATCTTCCTCTTTCCTCTCTTCTGTCCTGGACTCTGATCTCCAGACAGGAGGCTCTTTGACATTTGACCTAATCCACCCACCACCTAAAAGCCTTCAAGACAAGGTAATCATCTGCGATCTGTGATGGAGGCGTCCCAACACAGACCAGGGGACTCCAGGAACTCCCCCACAGACCTGGGAGTTAGAAGTCCTCCACTCCCTGTCTGCGGGGTCCCCAGAGACACCAGGAGTCTCTCATGCTTTGCTGACCCCCTAAAACCCTTTAATTAGGACTTTGGAGATGCCCTCTCCTAATTATTGGACACTTGTTCATTTGTCTCCCAAAGCATTGGGGATGCCTGAAGCAGTGGTACAGGCCACTTTCATAGTCCTACCAAATTTTCCAAAGTGGGCTCTAAATTGTTTATTCCCAGAGGCACCCCATTTACAATCTTAAGACTCTGGGCTGACTGATTTACAGTCAAAGAAAACTGAGTTGTCTGTCTAGTGAAATCTGGCCTCACTACCATGTAAACACCATTGGCCTGAGGTTTGGAACCTTCAATTTTACTCTTACTGATTTAAACAGTTCTCCAACGAAACAGTGAGGAGTCCGAGGTCCCCTATGTTAGGTATTTAAATATGTGCTTTCAGCCAGGAAGAGAAGTTTATTTTACCAAACTGCTTGCCCCTGCCATGCAAGGTGGAGACTACATGGCCGAGAGAAGGGGTAGGCTGAGGTCTGACCTAGGTTTAAGTAGGGAAAAGAAAGTGAGGCCAGGTGAGGGAAGGTATGGCCACACTGGATGTGAATGTGACCTCAGGGCCTGGGACCCTCCCTTGGAAGGGGGCGTGCAGCCCAGGATGTGACCTCCAGGTGTGCCAGTTACCTAGGTGACACAAGTACTGGGCAGAGCCTTAGCCAAGAGGAGGGAGGAGCCTGCCTCACCTTCCCAGGGTGAATCTTATAGCCTATACCCAAGCCTTCCTCTACCTCCACTCCAGCACCCCACCCTCATCCTGTTCTGCCCACCAAGTCCTTCTCTAATCTCCACTTTCTCAAGACTGACACCCCTGCTCTCCTGCCTTGCTCACCAAGCCCTTCTCTGCCATGAACCTCCCAATCATCTCCTCTAGAAAAGTAACTCTGTATTTTATAGCAGTTCCATCTCTCCCACCCCCTTTTCTCTCTTTCTTTGATGACCTCCAGGACCAAAGATCCTTTTCTCCTTCCTTGCAATTCTAACTACACTCTGGCTAATTGCAGTTGGCATATTCTCTAAGCTAAAACTGTCTGTCTGCTCCAAGCAAACTACTCTATCCCTGTGCCTGCCTGCCTGTTCTCCTATGTTATTCATGTTAACTGACCTTATCACCTTGTCAGCTTTTTGCCTGACCTTTCCAAAAGTTTCTTTTAACAGGATAACAGCCCCCTACTCAAGACATCACCTGGGAGCACATCAAGGCCATCCTATTACTATTAAAGAGGCTTAGCTTACACCGTCATGGCCTGCCCAATGCAGACTTGGACCCTGAAGACCCCAGCCCCAGTGACTTCATGATGCCCCCATGTCAGCAGGAATAGCCAGAAAAGACTATGATGTCCCTCAACTTTTTATACTCCTTAAGGGTTTTACATGATGGGAATATGCTTTGTTCTCATTATAACAACATGTTGCTCCCTTCTTAGCCCAACTCTTTTTACGTACCCAAAGATGGAATATGAAGGACCGACTCCCACTGTTTTTCCTAGTGCATACTGATACCAGGCAACTCACCAAAGGTAAGTGTAGACTGCCTGACTCCAGCAGGGCAATCTCTCTAAGCCTGCCTGTAAACATTTCCATCTTGGGCCCAACCAAAAAGCCCCCACCTCCCTTGACCTAGTGGCTTTTTCATTAACCTCTGCCTCTTTGCTCAGACCTCATAAAACCCAGTCCTGTCCCAGCTCTGTCTGAGGTACCTCAAAGAGCTAAATATAGCCCTCCCCTATGACCCAGCCATACCACTCCTAAGTATCTACCCTGAGCAACAGGAACCAGGATACAAGGACACATGCACCTCCATGTTCATTGCAGCACTGTTTACAATAGCCAAGATATAGATACAACCCAGATGTCCCACTACTAATGAATGGATCCAAAATTTGTGGTAGCTATGCAGCCATTAGAAAGACAAAATAATGGCATTGGCAGGGAAATGAATGGAATTAGAAAAAAATTATTTTGAGTGAGGTAAGCCAAGAGCAAAGAGACAAAGGGCACATGGTCTCCCTGATATGTGGATGTTAAATACAAAATGTAAGGAGATATGACAAAGTAAACAGGACTCAAGAAGCAAAGGACCTCCACTCATCTTGTCATATCATTACTAAATGACCCCATGCTGCTAACCACATGTGTGGTATATATGTGCACATCTGAGGGAAACTAGGAGGAGGACACAGAATCAGAGGGAAACAGGGGAAAACATACAACAGAGGGATCCATTAGCTGTACTGGACATTGATGAAAACGAACTAAGCAACTCAAGCATAGCAATGGGAGGGAGGGAGCGAGGGAGAGAAAATGTACATTGTAAAGTCTGCACAGGGAGACCCCCCCCACCCTCTTGGCTAAGTCTCCACCCAGTATCTGTTACCTAGGTAACTGGCAGACCTGGAAGCAGTAACCTTTCCCTCTTGCTAGGTCACATCCCGGGCCACCTCTGGTCACATGCCTCCCATCTGACCTTAGGAGGGTCCTAGACTCCGAGGTCACATCCAGATCCAGTGTGGCCACACCTTTCTCCCACCTGGCCACACCTCTTCCTGTCCCTGGCCTAGATAAGTCCTGGCCCAGAAGTGAGTTGCCCCCTTGCCCCTCACTTCTCAGCCCCCCTTTCCTTTTCAGCCATGCTTCTCCAACATGCATGGTGGGGCAGCAGTTCAGTAAATAAACTAATTTTCCTGCCTGAATAGCGCATGGTGTTCTCTTCATTGGCTACCTAATGAAACCTACCTATTTAATATACCTTACATACATATCACCCAATGTGGAAGAAATAGTTGTATTGTCAAAGCTCATAGAATTCACAAACTTTATATTTCACGATAATGACAATCTGCCTCATGAAGGATACAATGTGTTTGTGACTTTAACTAAGTATCACTATCTCACAATACTATGAAATTTGTGAAATTTATGTAATCACTTAATCACAATAAAAAAAATTTAAAACTACATGGAAATTTTCAGAAATAAAAAATTCCACCATTCTGAAAAAAAATTAATATTGCTTACAGACTCTTCCTCCTTGCCTTCCCTCTTGTGTTCTTGGATGGTATTTTGTTTTGGGATGGTATGTGATTTTATTTTGGCATTTGAAAGTATGTACGAGGCATTATCTGCAGTGAATTAATTGGAGTTTTCTTACTTAATACGTGAGGGATTAGTTTGAGGGCTTGAGCAAATACAGAGTCCAAGAAGCCTAAGTGAGATTTCCATTGCCAGTTCAGCAAGCCCTGGAGAGGCAGGGGCATAGTCTAGATAAGAGAGTCTAGACAGGCTGTATGGAGAGTCAGGTCTGGTACTATCCTCTCTAGTCTGAATTTCGAGTTAAGGAATAAAGATGGCCAGGTGGGTGCTGGTGACTCACGCCTGTAATCCTAATTACTCAGGAGGCTGAGATCTGAGGATCAATGGTAAAAGCCAGCCTGGTGGAAGTGGTGCTATGGCTCAAGTGGCAGAATACTCTTCTTGAGCAAAAAAAAATCTCAGGGACAGTGCCCAGGCCCAAAGTTCAAGCCCCAGGACTGGTCAAAAATAAGTGCTCAAGACTGAGCAGGAAAGTTGGTCAGGCACTTTTTGCCAATTAACCAGTAGAAAACCAGAAGTGGGTTTGTGGGTAGAACACTAGCACTAGCCTTGAGCAAAAGAGCTCATGGACAGTGTCCTGAGTTCAAGTGTTCAAGTCCCATAACTGGCAAAAAATAAACAACCCACAACCCTCCACCCCCCCTCCCCAAAAAAACAGAACAAAGTTCCTCAACTGTCATGGGCAGCTGGAGCATAACCAAGATAGGGTGGCTGTTCCAGGCAGCAGCTATTCCCATACTACTTTGTTTTTGTCCAATGTTCTTGATACAAATGGTAAAAGGCTAAGCAGGCCTATCCAGTACTGGAGAATTCAACAGATGACTAAAAAGCACAGTTCCTGGTAGCTCTGGGCTGGATATATTAGCAAAAGTGAGCAATCCCATTTCTGTGCATAATACAAATGGCAAAAATCATGAAAGATATTAACATCGATACATATGCAATATTTTACTAGGTCATAGTTTCTTGATTTTTATTCTAACCAATCAGGTTTTTTGTTTTTGTTTTTTGGGTTTTTTTTTTTTTTTTTTTGGTTGTGGGCCTGAACTCTGGGCCTGGGTGCTGTCCTTCAGCTCTTCAGCTCAAGGCTAGTGCTCTACCACTTGAGTCACAGTGCCACTTCCAACTTTTTCTGCTTATGTGGGGCTAAGGAATTGAATCCAGGGCCTCATGCATGCAAGGCAAGCATTCTACTACTGAGCCACCTTCCCAGCCCTCTCACCAATCAGTTTTTAAAGAGAGAGATAATTTTTTTAATATTTATTTATTTTTTATTGTGAAAATACTGTACAGAGGGATTACAATTACATGGGCAAGATAATGAGTACATTTCTTATCAAGCATTGTAGCCTCCTCCTTTGTTTCCCCTTCTCATCCCTTCCCATCCTCCCAAGAGAGATAATTTTAATTTCCAATGTACACTCTTAAAATTCAGACTTCTCGTAGGCAAAAGATAAAAATGAAATTGTAAAGCTGAATTTGGAAATCCTTACCCAAAGACCACCTGAGACCGTCACCAATGTAAAAGCAAAGGGGTCTATTGCAAGCTTGAGCTTGGTTCCCGCTCACCCCCACACCCCCATACCCCCACACCCCTCACACTCCCCCCCTTCTCCCCCCCCACGTACATGGCAGCAGCCCATAATGCTGAGAGGCCCTGAGCCCCAGGGTTACAGCACTTTTTATACACTTTTTAAGGGAAAGCAGGGGCTTTGCATACATCATAACTTCATGTAACAAATGACTGCAAACTGCGGGAAAATCATAAAACAACTCTATAGTATGATTGGCACACTACAAAGCAGGAAAGGACCAGAAACAAGTTGTTGGCTAGATCAAGGGGGCTGATGTACTTTAAACTGGTTGGCTTGCACCACAGGGGAGTCTCAAGAGGATAGGTGCTAAACTGCAGGGTGTTTGATTTAGATAATGGTCACCAGACCCTAGGAGGGGCTGTTCTGGAATTTCAGATATCATAATTCCACTCTTTGGGGCTGAAGTGGGTCAAGGGTTAAGTTGCAGAACTGAGATGGGGGTCTTAAGTGAAATGGAGTTGCTTAGGTTCCTCATTCCCTCCTCTTCTAGAGCATCACAGACCAATCATGGTCCCCTAATTGGCACAGTCTTTTATATTTACAGTTTGGCATTGGGATCTCAGAACTAATACATGGACTGCACTGATCTTTTTCTTTTACAAAGGACACTAGTCTGTTGAGTATACAAGGTCTGATTGTGAGTAACAAAATTAACAGTACCAAAAGCCCTTACACATTTTCCACCAGTCCTGACTCCATATATCACAGCTAACTTAATTTTATACCAGCTGTACCTGTAAGCTTTAATTTTAGGACATACTCATACCATTTGCTACATACTTAAACTTTCTGAGGTTTGTCTTCTTTACAAACATTTTAAGACAATCCTTTTTTATCCAGAGGATACCAATTTTTCCCCAATCCCTTTCCCAAGGCTTTCTTTACTACCCTCCTCTTCTTTACAATTCCTTGAGCTTCTTTGTGGCTAGAGTTCAAAACTGCCCAATTTTCCTTTGGCTTGCGGAACCAAGTTATCTTACAAGTCTTAAGGCACCACTGGGGTGCAGAAGCTTGCTAGATTTTAAGGCTAAGAGTAGGGCTGGGTCTCATTTACTACCTCCACTGATTAAAAAAAATCTCTCCTTTATCTTTAACCACACCTGGGAGGAAGCAGATTATTACCATACGAGAGCCAAACTAGGCTGTGACCCTGAAGTGTCTAAGGCAGGCCAGTGATATCCTTGCCCCCAATATACTGGACATCACCAAAAGAATGTCCCACAAGATCTTGGTTTTAGCAGCTTTCAACCAGGAAGCAGTCTCAGGTGATGGAATCTGGCAGGAGTTTAGTCTACTTTTACTACAGTGAAGGTGGTCTTGGTGATGATGTAGATTTCCTCCAGGTGACTCTCAGGCTGTCGTAGAACTTTACCCATTAGGGTGTGCAGCAGCAGCAGCAGCAGCATCTCTCAGTGGCTCCAACAGACTATCACACCTTATACTGGACTGCAAATTCCTACACAGACTGGTTGAGGATACATTGTATAAGGCTTGGCAGGCTGTGACCCCACTAGTTTTTAAGACTATTTAGACAATAGCCCAGGACACTTTACCAAGATGACAACTTTTTAAGCTAGATCTTTTAATATGGCTAGGATTTTCTAGGCAGATATAGAGGGCGCAGGCCTGTACTATATCCCATGCCTTTTTCTTCTGTCTATTTTGCCACTTTTTTTAAGTGACTCTGGTCCCTTGTTCTTAAAAGGGGAAGATGGGTGAAGATTCATCTTCTATAACTTCTTCAAGCTGACTTCAGGGGCATTGATCCTACCTAGCCAGGAACCTGTAACCTTAGCCTATTTTACAAAGAGGTTACCAGGGTTAGATGTCATTAAAAACAATATTTTAACTTTTGACAAATGCACAAACCTTTTCTCTGGCTACAGCAGTGTAGCTTGTTTAGCACTCTGGTTTGCAAAAGCATCTTTCTGGATGGCTTAGGAATGTGATCTCTAATGATCCTAACAATGCCTAAGTTGCCTATGTAGGCCTTCAGGCAGATATCAGTAGAAACACACTCTCAGGTTTATAAACTTTTTCCTGAGCAGATGAATTTCATGTAGCTGGTGTCAGCTCAAAAGTTACTGCCAATTAGAATTTTTGGCACATATAGGGGTTGGGATTTAAACTATCCCCCACATTTTATAACTTTAGCATTTTACTACTATCACAGAGGATGGCAAGTTCCTGTCCCTTACAAGGTAGATAGTCATGGACATTAGGCATGCTTACAAACTATCTTCCCATGACCTCCTGGCTCTGACCAATTCTTGAAGGGCCATGCACAAATGACTCTAGGATCTGACATTTCTGCCATCCAAGCAGTGGCTTACTGCCTCTTAATGCTCCTCCATTGCTCTTGTCCCAGGAGTGTCTTCTCTACACTGGGATAAATGCCTCATTGGCATTTCCCTTAGCTGGTCACTGGACTTAAACCCAGGGCCTGAGTGCTATCCCTCAGCTCTACAGCTCAAGGCTAGCACTCTGCCACTCTGAGTCCCAAAGCAACTCTGCTTGCTCTTTCAGCACTCTGCTGGCTGATTAGAGGTGACAATCTCACAGGGACCTTTTTCTGCCCAGGCTGGCTTTGAACCAGTTTGCAGATCAATGAGTATTATAAAAGGCCACTTTACTCCAATTAAAAGCAACAAGGTGGTCAACATAGAAGTAGCTTTTAAGCATGCTCTTACCTGAAACTTATTAAGAGCCAAAGTTACATCTGACAAACTTGTAAGAATCCTCTGTGCTTTGCCCTGGGCTTGCTGGAAACTGTTCAAAAACCTATAAGAGCAAACTGGAATAGCAATTATTTTGGTAATCCTAATTTTTTCTTTGTGCACTTTGAGGCAAATGTTAAGAACAATTTTACTTTTAAACTTTACATCCAAAAGTCCATTTCTAATTTTTAAAGCCTCTTATTAATCTTTTTTAATACTTTATACTTTAGTTTTCATTTGCATTTTGAAAAGATCCCTTTAAATCTTGAGGCCAAGTGTCACTCATTGTCTTTTGGCTGATATACATTAAAACTTTTAAACTCAAATGACATTTTTTCTTTAATGCAAGAATTACAATCACCATCACTGTACGAAGAAGCTAGACTTAACACCTTTATGACTTTTAAAAACATATCCTACTTGTAGAACATCACTGAAAGCAAGTCATAGTATACAAATAAGCCTTTTAACCCTCCTTTGAAGGCATTTTTAATTTTAATTTTTAACACATCCAAGGGGCAGTTTTAGCAATACTACTCAGATCATCACATCACTAATTTTAACCATCATGTTTCCAGTGTCTATCTGCAGGGAAAAGGGACAGGACAAAGATGGGCCAGTTGGCCCATCCTACACAATGGGCATTCACCCAATTGGACTCTTTAGGGTGAAATGAACAACTGCCTTTGTGCCAGCTTGCCTTCTTCCACCATGTGTGGACTTCTCCCAGGGCCTGGCCCACCATCTGTGGACTCCTCCCAGGGCCTGTCCAACCATGCATGACCAGCTGAACTGCACTTCTGCCTGCTCACCCCTCACCCCTCAAGATAGCCCTTCTGATGGCTTCTAAGGTGTTTTTCCCTTTCTTTTCTCTTGGTTCTCAAATGAAATACACAACTTTAGACAGACAGAATAGGTAATGTGTTAAACTAACCTTTACACTTAAATTTCTAATATTTATCCCCAAATTTTAGCCAAGGGAACTAAATCCCAAACAGCCAATGCATTTTTGTTAATCCAGATAACTTGATCACAGTGTAAACAGTCTTATGCATTCTCAAATACCAGATTTTCTATTTTTTAAGTTAGAGAATCCTTAAAAAGACATTTAAAACACTATGAAGATACTTTAAAAATTTTGTTAGTGTCCAAACCTCATAACCTTTTGAAGTTTAAATTTAAACTCACCCAATTGTTACAGCAGGCTGACAATTCTTATCTTGAACATGTTCACAAACACATACAAAACACTCATACAGATCTTAAAGCGTGCAAAAATCAAAATCAGTTGTATGTACATTTTTTTAAGTTTTTAAACAAAAATTTAAGACAGTATTTCTTTTAAACTAAGTACCTTTGTTGAGCTTCGTTTTCCCAGAGCTTGCTTATTTAGCAAGGCAATTCACCAATGGGTCTTTTGAATCCCTTCTGTTGGAGGGGGGCTGTGCTAGGGGGTCACCTGAAACTAAACTGGCCTGATTTTTTATCCAATTTTAGATGAGAGCACTTTTCAAATTGTTACATTGTCAGGACTAGCTGAAAAGTCCAGACCAGGCATACAGCCTTCTACACCCTTCCTGCTGGCAGCCTCCACAAGGAGAAAATGCAGCCTTAGGCCTGAAGGGAACCAAACTAGTCCAGCAACCTTCCATGCCTCATGGGGAGGGGGGGGCATAGCAGGTCTGTGGCCCAGCCCAGCCAGAGGCAGGAACTTTTATTCACACAGAGATGTTCAAATAAATAACAAAAACACAAATAAACACAAGAACCAAGGATTCATATTTAAAACTGGTACCAATTCTAAAACAGAACTAGACAAGAACCAAAGGCTGAGTTGGGGACTAATGAGCCCCAGTTTATCTTTACCAGAACTCTGTGCTGTTTTCACTCAGCAAGCTGAATCCTAAGTCTGTTGAGTGAGCCTGCCACTCTCACTCAGACCTTCCCTACCTCAAGAAACATAGAACAGAAAACACACCAAAGTAAACAAGACAGACAAGTGGCCACAAAGACAAAATCAGGTCTCAGTGAATGGGGCAACATCTCAAATCCACTTACCAGAGGACTCAAACCCCCTCCACTCATTCCAGAGGATTTTTCTTTTAGATTCCTGCAAACGTTGACCCAGGGGCCTTCCAAGGCAGAGGAGAATTCCCAGTCATCTTGGGGCAAGGGAAGGAAGTCCCTCGCAGCCATCCCCTCAGACTGACAGGTTCTCCCCCATGCTCAGACCCCCTGGGCCAAGGCCTGAGCCTAAAATCTTGCTGGGGCCACTTGCAGGTGGTCAGTGACACTTTCATAATTGACAAAGAAGCAAGTTACAAGAGCAGAACCAGCAGGGTATTAGAAGAATTTCACCAAGTCTCCCCAGCCCCTCTTTACATGCACATGTAGTCTGGCCAACTAAAATGTTCAGCACTAATCTAGCAAATGAACAGGAATAAGCAATTTATAAAATCAAGGTTATGACACAAAAAAAAGTCAGCAAATGAGGTGCGTTATTAACCTGCAAGAGTCCGGGGAGGGAGAGGACAGGACAATGGAAACAAGCACAAATTTTCCAGGAGGAGACTGGTCTGGTTAGTTTCCTGTGGAAAATCAAAAGTAACTATCATGAACAGAGGTCTCAGGACAAGGAAGAAACATAATTACGACAGATAGACGACATGAAACGAAAGCGCTGCACGGTGTGGAAAGTCAAGCAGGTGCTGGAGAAAATCTATCTCCAGCAGACAACAATCCACTCAAATGTGGCCACTCTGGTTCAGGTGTGGAAAGTCAAGCAGGTGCAGGAGAAAAATCTCCAGCAGACAACAATCCACTCAGATGAGGGGAATGGGGACATCTCTCACAGACCCCCATCGGCGTCCAACAAGACCCTTTGCGGACCGGACAGACACCTAGGTTTTCAGATTCAGATAAAGACAGAATAGCAATGCCTCAAACTTACCGGCCAGGTTTTTCACGACTCCTTGGTTAAGGTGTCTGGGTGGGCTTGGAGGAGATTCCCGGCCAATGCACCAAATGTAAAGCTGAATTCAGACCTCCTTACCCAAAAGACCACCTGAGACCATCACCAGTGTAAAAGCAAAGGAGTCTATTGCAAGCTTGAGCTTGGTTTCCCCCCCACACCCCGCCACCCCCATCCCCACCCCTCCCTCCTGCATACATGGTAGCAGCCCATAATGCTGAGAGGCCCCGAGCCCAGGTTTACAGCATTTTTTATACACTTTTTTAGGGAAGGCAGGGGCTTTGCATACATCATAACTTCATGTAACAAATGACTAGAAACCTCAGGAAAATTATAAAACAACTCTATAGTATGATTGGCACACTACAAAGCAGGAAAGGACCAGAAACAAGTTGTTGGCTAGATCAAGGGGGCTGATGTACTTTAAACTGGTTGGCTTGCACCACAGGGGAGTCTCAAGAGGATAGGTGCTAAACTGCAGGGTGTCTGATTTAGATAAGGGTCACCAGACCCTAGGAGGGGCTGTTCTAGAATATCAGATATCATAATTCCACTCTTTGGGGCTGAAGTGGGTCAAGGGTTAAGTTGCAGAACTGAGATGGGGGTCTTAAGTGAAATGGAGTTGCTTAGGTTCCTCAAAATCATACATAAAGATTAGAACATATAGTCAGGAGCTAGTGGCTTGCACTTGTAATCCTAGCTACTCAAGAGGCAGAGATCTGAAGGTCATGGATCAAAGCCAACCCAAGTAAACAAAAACCAATGGGAGTCTAATTAACTAGCAAAAAAGCCTGAAATGGAGATGTGGCTCATGTAGTAGAGCACTAATTTTGAGTGGGGGAGGGAGGTGGAGCTAAGGGACAGAACCCAGTTTGATGTTTGGAAAACTAATAATCCTTTTGTTTCTCATGGCTTTTTTTTTTTTAAGAAAAAAAGTTGGGTTGGGAAGGTGGCTCAGTGGTAGAGTGCTTTCCTTGCATGTGTGAGGCCCTGGGTTCCATTCTTCAGCATCATATAAGCAGAAAAAGCCAGAAGTGGGCCTGTGGCTCAAGTGGTGGAGTGCTAGCCTTGAGCTGAAGAGCTGAGGGACAGCGCCCAGGCCCATAGTTCAAGCCCAACCGCCAAAAAAAAAAGAAAAAAGTTAAAATTTGCATTTCCTCTTGCCTCTCCCAGAAAGAACAAAAGAAATACTTTTCTTCCACTTTCCAACAAAACAAAGTAAGCTCTATAATGAGTTCCTGGTTAGAGATACAGGGATATAGTACTACAATTAAAATGTGAACACTAGCCAGGTGCTTGTGGCTGGCTTATGCCTATCATCCCAAATCCTCAGGATGCTGAGATCTGAGTATCAAAGGTTGAAGCCAAATGGGGCTGGGAAGTCCATGAGACTCTAGGCTCCAATTAACCAGGAAAAAGCCAGAGTACAGACTGGTTAAAGAGGTAGATCACTAACCTTAAGCAAACAAGCTTAAGGAACATAATGAAGCTCTGAGGTTAGGCTCAGTATAGGCACAAAAAACAAAACTAAAACAATGGGGGAGTGGGGGAGAGGGAATGGAATCATGGACATGGGAGGGCAGGGATGGTCGGGGAAAAACAAAGGAGGAGGCAACAATGCCTCGCTCATGTAATTGTAACCCTCTATATGGTATTTTCACAATAAAAAACATTAAAAATAAAATAAAATAAACAAAAAACTAAAAAAACAAAAACAAACAAATAAAAGAACGAAGTAAACTCCATTTACTAGCTATGTCATGTTCTCAGGGTAGACATAAACAGATTTTAAGTGTTAGGAACTGTGGGACCATCACTCACCTTTTTAAGCTTCAGTGACTATTTGAGATTCACTGTCCAATTAGCCACTTGAACCATGCCATAGCTTATTTCTCCTTGAACCTCTAATGTTATGCCTAGGGCAGGAGTTCAGTTGGTTAAATTATTTAAAAAATTCAGCTTGTAGCTAAGCACAGTGGCTCAAGTCTCCGATCTTAGCTATATGGGAGATAGAGGTGAGAAGGATTATAGTTCAAGGCCAGCCTGGGCATAGAAGCTCAAAAGACCATCTCATTCAATGGCTAGCATGGTAGTGTAAGCCTGTCGTACTCAGTGACACAGGTAAGCACAAGTAAAAAAATCATAGCCCAGGCAAACCTGGGCATAAAGCAAGATGCTATCTCAAAAATACCAAAAGGAAAAGGGGTTGGAGGTGTGATTCAAGTGGTAAATCATCTGCCTAGCAAGCAGGAGTCAATCTCTAGTACTGCCCCCCCAAAAAAGTTCAGTTTGTAAACTATGTAGTTTTTAGGGCTCTTAATATGGATTCCTAGATCTGCTGATAGTACAAACAGAAAACCAAGATACTCTACATTAATGTTAATAAGTGAAGAATACATTATATAAAAACTCCATCTTGACAGAAATTTTATAAAGTTGTGCTGGTAACATTTAGAGGAAAAAGATGTATATTACTAGGCAAATGTAAATTGTGTAAGACCTGTGTAATTTGGCAATGACCATTACAACTGAAAAAAAACAAACCATATACCTTGTGACCCAGCATTGGATCCATCACTCTCAAATATATCCACAGAAAAGAATAGTCATTGCAGCATTATTTGTAATAGTCAAGATTAGAGAACTGGCAAATTATGATCTATACGTATAATGGAATTCAGCGCTGATGTTAAAAATAAGTAAGGCAGACTTTCACAGGCTGACATAAAATGATCTCCAAGATGATATGGTTAAGTGAAAAAGTCAGGCAAAAAATATTGGCTAGTCTACTACTGCTTATGTAAATAAAGTGAGAAAAATGTTGGCAGTGAGAAGGGATATAAATTCCTACTTTTGAAAAGGCTGTCTCTGGAAGGTGGCATAAGAACCTGTAAGAAAAGCATGGACTGTGTGATGTTGGACTAGTTGCTGAATTTGTGAGCCTCTTCTGCAAAACTCTCACAAAGATGCTATGTGAATTAAATGGAAAATATTAGCTATAAAGCATCTTTCTGTGATAGCACACTTTTGCTGAATTATTATCACAAGGCAGATGAAGTCTTTCCTATTCAAAAACAGTTCCAAAAGATTTATAGAAATCATAAAGAGTGGGTTCCTTGGACAGGGCTGGTGTGGCTCCTTGGGCCCTGTGGAACAGCCCCATAACTTGGTGTTAGTACTGACTGTAGATCAGTGGGAAGCCTATCTGGCCCAGTATGACTCAAGCTAGTACAGTGACCCTTTGCTGCACCAACCAAGTGTTGGCACTGCTAAATCACTGTATGATTTCCCACAAGAGTTACTGTAAACAAAGAAGGGGATTTTAAAGCAATAATAAAATTAACAATATAGATTTGTAAAACTCAGAGCATCTGCCGGGCGCTGGTGGCTCACGCCTGTAATCCTAGCTACTCAGGAGGCTGAGTTCTGAGGATCGCAGTTCAAAGCCAGCCCGGGCAAGAGAGACCGTGAGACTCCTATCTCCAATAAACCACCAGAAAACCGGAAGTGGCGCAGTAGTTCAAGTGGTAGAGCGCTTGCCTTGAGCTGAAGAGCTGAGGGACAGTGCCCAGGCCCAGAGTTCAAGCCCCACGGCCGACAAAAAAAACAAACAAACTCAGAGCATCTAACATATCATCTGTTTCTCAGTCTCAGGGTGTGTTATAAAGATTTGGAACATGATAAAAGCTATGATCAAATATACATTTGTTTACTTCTTTGTGTACTTAGGGATGACATAATTAGCAGATCTCTTATCCTAATAGCAAATGCTTGTATGAATCTGAATAATCATCTTTCTATGGTTGAAGAAACTTAGATTCTGCACAGGAACACTATCTTTCCTTTACATGTAAAATGCCATTCTCTTCAAAGACAACATCTCTACTAGAAACAGTAATAATAACACATGCATGTTTCAAATCAAATAAACTTTCATTTGCTTCTTTGTGTAGTTAGGATACATTACTGAAACAATTAGATCTCTTATCCTAATAGTAAACACATGTATGAATCTGAACAATCATCTCTCTATGGGTGAAAAAGCCTAGATTCTAGATAGGAATACTTTCTTAAACTAAAAAACAAACTGAAGGTGGCATACTTTTTTTGGGGGGGGGTCCGGTTGTGGGGCCTGAACTCTGGGCTTGGGCACTGTCCCTCAGCTCTTCAGCTCAAGGCTAACGCTCTACCACTTGAGCCACAGTGCCACTTCTGGCTTTTTTTCTTATGTGGTGCTGAGGAATCGAACCCAGGTCCTCAGGCATGCAAGGCAAGCACTCTACCACTGAGCCACTTTCCCAGCCATGATGGCATACTTTTGTCAGTCATAGTGCTTGAACTCTGGGCCTGGGTGCTGTCCCTCAGCAATTCAGCTCAAGGCTAGAACTCTACCACTTGAGCCACAGCACCACTTCCGGTTTTCTGAGTGGCTTATTGGAGATAAGAGCCTCACAGAGTTTGCTGCCCCGGCTGGCTTTGAACTACAATCCTTAGTTCTCAGCCTCCTGGATAGCTAGGGACTACAGGCGTGAGCCACGGATACCTGGCTGAAGATGGCATTTTTAATGAATCTTGAACATATATACTCAAAAATGTCTATACTGAAGGGTTTTATGTTGTTGTTGTTGTGCCAGTACTGAGACTTAAACTCAGAGTCTAGTTGCTATCTCTTAGCTTTTTCACTCGAGGCTGGCACTCTACCACTTGAGCCAAAATTCTATTTCCTGCTTTTTGCTGGTTAACTGGTGATAAGAGTCTCACATGTTTTCTTGCCCAGGCTAGCTTTTAACTGTGACCCTCAGATCTCAGTTTCCAAAGTAGCTAAGATTATAAATTGTGAGGCACAGGAATCTGGCTTGAAATTTACTGGCTTGAAATTTACATATTCTGCAGCATGAAATAAAGTAATTGTAAAAACATACACATTTTTTGCATAATTTTGTCTTAGCCAATGATAATCCTCTGAATTTGCTTCCTAGCTTTCATAAATGAAACTTATGAAATTAATAAAAGCTCAGACAGAGGACAGAATAAGTACTGTTTTGTAACGTATGCTGGAATTTCATAATGTAAAGCCCCAACTAGGGAGGTGGGAGGCGGGGAGAAGTGAGACTGGGGTACCTAGTATCCTCCTGCAATATAGTGAGAATGAAAGAACAGCGACTCCATGAGGTGAAGCTGAGTGTTGAACTTGGCAAACAAGATTTCTGATACTTAGGTATATTTGAAGACTTTTTTTCTTTCTTTTTTTTTTTTCTTGGCCATTCCTGGGGCTTTAACTCAGGGCCTGGGCACTGTCTCTGAGCTTCTTTTGCTCAAGGCTAGCACTCTACCATTTCCAGCTTTTTCTGTGTATGTGGTACTGAGGTATACAACCCAGGGCTTCATGCATGCTAGACAAGCACTGTACCACTAAGCCACATTCCCAGGTTCTCAAAGACTTTTTGAAAGAGCACTTGTTTGCATAGACCTGACTCAGAATCAAGCACTCAGCAACCTACTGTGGACTAGATCAATTTACTCTTTTATTTTGTCTTTTTGTTTTTTAGGTTGATTATATATCTAATAAACTGCTTCACGAAGAAAATCTACTGCAAGCATTGATAGCTTATCAGGTTTTGATTTTGGTTTTACAATTGAGGGATTGGGCATGGGCCGTAGTACAAACTAGGACGCACATAACATACACAAGAGTCTAGCAGGTCTAGAACAGGTGGCTCTTGTAACCCTAACTACTGAGAAGGCTGAGGATCCTGGTTCAAAGCCAGTCCATACAAACAAATCCAAGAGGCTCTTAAACTCCAATCAACCACTAAAAAGTTAGAAGTAGAGCTGTGGTTCAAGTGGCAGACTTGAGCAAAAAAAGCTAAAGGAAAATGGTCAGGTCCTGAGTTCTAGTCTCAGCACTGACAAGTGCATTTTCTTTGAAGCTTATTATACTGATTTATTACTAAATAAAACACTGATTCCAACGATGAACAAAGGGACCAAGCTAACCTGAAGTTAAATAATTTGAAAAGACATCAGAAAAGAGACAATTCTTTCATTTATATTTGATCAAAAACAGAAAATCTCTTTATCGAGAACTCTAAGCATAACTTCTGTCTTGTTTGTGCTATCAGACTTACAATTCTTTTGTATTGCAGAGTATGGTACCTGTGGAAGGAGGCAGCCCCAGGCCCCATAGGGGCTGAGGTGTTCTCATCAACCTTGTTGAACTGCTCCTTTTTCTGATGAACTCTGAGCTAGTGGGACAAATATTTACTCTGTGCAGCTGATCGTATTTTCTTTTTTTTATTAAAATAACATTTTATTTTCATCACCAAAGCCTGGAATCTCTCCGTAGTTACATTTTCTCAGTTTCCAGGTTCTGTTTCCAGAGGTCACCCTTCCTCCAGCGGGGTTGGTCGCATTCTCCTGAGTATCCCGTTACTCACCTGAGGAGCAACTCTTGTGTTCCGGCCCCCTCCGCCCTACTTCCCGCCCCCACGAGAAGCTCCGCCCGCTCCAGCCCCGCAACCCAACTCCTTCCCTCCTTCCGCCGCTTTTCCCCTTCCCGCCCCCATGGCTGTTTCCGATTGGCTAATCTAGCGGGATGCAGCAGAGCAGAGTTCTGATTGGCTAGAGGGCAGACTTGCCCCTTCTGATTGGCTGATAAGAAGAACCAGCAAGTGTGGCTGTGCTCTAGGGTGTGTGGACGCCGCTTTGTTGCCTGCGGGGGTGGTGGTGAAGTTGAGGGGTTCGCGGGCTATCGTTTCTGTGTCCTGCGGCCTCAGCCCCTGCAGTCACTTCGCCCCGCACAGTCTTCAGCCTCGGGGTCGTGCCGACAGCAGCCATGAGCGGCGGCGTGTATGGGGGAGGTGAGTGCGGGCGTGAGAGCGCGCGTTTTCGGTGCCGGGGTTTGCAACCGCCTCCGCGCCCGCCCTCGCCGCGGACCCCCCGGCGCTC
>NW_012267391.1:747387-758401 GCF_000151885.1 Dipodomys ordii
GGCGCCCCGCCGTAGTCCACCGGCTAGCGAGCGCCTGGAGCAGGGGGCGACTACAGCCCCTCTCCGTCCTTCCTGTTTTCACCCCTAGAGGAGTAGAGACTTGGGGGTCTGGAGGCGGCTGCTGCGCGCCCCAGGTGGAATGACCGCGCCTAGGGGCGGAGAGGCCTGGCAGAGCTTGTTTAAACCTGGGGGCGGGGGAGGAGGTCTCAGCAACTAGCACGCGTGGATCCGTCGCGCGAGGCAGCACTGAGTGCAGGATGCGGCCTCTGGCCGTCCGCGTCCCACGTTCTGCATTCCCTGTCTCCACTACTCCTGCCTGCTTGTTGGCTGCGGAGATCGCCAGCTACTCATGGGCAGAAAACTGCGATTTGTTTTGGAGCACAAATAATTTAAGGATGCCCCCAAAGTGTACCCAAGTTCTAGGTGCTCAGTGTGTGGCTTTCCTTGGACAGCTGCGATGTAGTAGAGAGATTCCCAACAGCTTTAAAATTGCAGAGCCCTGGGTTGTAATGTCGACCCAATTTACCCAACTTTTTCCCAATCGCATAATGACCTGGGATGGTTGTGTTAAGACTGCTGCTACCAGTCCTTGACCCCACTCTCCTGCCCTTTGGCAACATTACCTGCAAATTCATTAAAATACAAAATCTTCAAGTGAGACCCTAAACATACTGTATTAGAACCTCCATTTAAAAGTTTTCAGATGAATGGATACATGCATATGTTATTGTTACTGTTTCTAGTAGAGATGCTGTTTCTGAAGAGGATGGCATTTTACACGTAAGGGATAGTACAACGTTTTCAAAGTTGCCAGGTTTTTGTTTTTTGCCCATACTGGGTCTTGAACTCAGGGCCTCACGTTGCCTCTTAGATTTTTTTTTTTAAGGCTGAGGCCGTACCACTTGATCCACACCTTCATTTGCAGCATTTTGCTGGTCAATTGTAGGGGTCTCACTCATGGACATTCCTGCCTGTGCAGGCTTTGAATCGTGATCTTCAGATCTCAACCTCCTGAGTATCAGTTTCACTCTTGATAGTTTCTTGGTAGTTTCACTCTTGGTAGTTTTCTTTTTTGGGCTGGTCCTGGGGCTTGAACTTATGACCTTGACTCTATCTCTTGTTTTGTTTTGGTTTTTTTCTCAATGCTAGTGTTCTAACACTTGAGCCACAGTTCCACTTCCAGCTTTTTGGTGGACTTTGTGCGGCTGGCTAGTTATTAGTTTTTGATGAAATTTCTGTATCATCTGAGTTGGTATAGCTGAATCTTACTGTCTCTGGCCTACCTGTTTATGTCCTCGGTAAATCTTTTGTAAGTGGTTTTAGTGTGAATAGTTTAACTTTTATTTATTTATTTTATTGGTCATGAGGCTTGAACTCTGGGCCTGGGCGCTGTCCCTCAGCTCTTCAGCTCAAGGCTAGCAGCTCTACCACTAGAGCCACAGCACCACTTCTGGTTTTCTGGTGGTTTATTGGAGATAAGAGGCATGGACTTTCCTGCTCTGGCTGGCTTTGAACCACAATTCTCAGATCTCAGCTTCCTTTCCTAGAGAGCCACCGATGCTTGGCTAGTTTAGTTTTTTTTTTTTTTAAAGAAAGCTCTAGATCTTGATTTACCTCTGCATCATCTTGAATATTCAATATTGACAGAAAAAGTGGATCTGTGTGCTTGTGCTTCATAGAACTTTCTTTTCTTTCTTATTTTTGTGTTTGAACTCAGGACATGGGAACTATCCTTCAAGTAATTGTACAAAGGAATTGCCATTCTGCAAAGCAGTTTACAAATAGAATGTGTCTTGACCTATGTCTAGAATGTGGCTTGATCCATGTCATACCTTTCAAAAACATTCTCATCCATCCTTCCCAACCTACCTCCTGATGTTTTTTGCTCTAGGCCAGTGCCTTACCACTTGAGCTACACCTCCACTTCTGTCTGGCTCTTTGCAGGTTAATTGGAAAGAAAGAGGCTCATGGACTTTCAGGCCCCAGTTGGCTTCAAATGGTGATCCTCTGATCTCAGCCTCTCAGGTGTGTGTTGGTCCTGGGACTCGAACCTAGAGCCTGGGTGCTGTCCCTGAGCTTCTTAGTTCAAGGTTAGCACTCTTACCACTTGCCACAGCTTCACTTTTGGCTTTTTGGTGGCTGATTGGAGACAAAAGTATCAGTGGATATTCTTGCCTGGGCTGGCATTGAACCTCAGTCCTCATTTCTCAGCCTCTCAAGTAGCTAGGATTATAGTTGTGAGCCACCAGTGTACCCAGCTAGATCTCACCCTCTTGAGTAGCTAGAATTACAGGCTGACATGAACCACCTGCATCTGGCTTCTTAGAACTTACGGCTTTCAGGTTCACTGACCCAGGGAGCAAGAGACTGCACATTAATCTGTATAAAACATTGTTTAGTGTAGTAAAAATGGTAGTAGCTAACATTTATTGAGGTCATACTGTAGCCCAAGCACCATTCTAGCTGTTTTACATGAATTGTATTGAATTCATGCATTGATTTTTTTTTTTTTTTTTTTTTTGTCGGTCTTGGGGCATGAACTCTGGGCTTGGGCCCTGTCCCTGTGCTCTTCAGCTCAAGGCAAGCGCTCTACTGCTTGAGCCACAGTGCCACTTCCGGTTTACTAGATGTTTATTGGAGATGAGAGTCTTTCTTGCCCAGGCTGGCTTTGAACCTTGATCCTCACATCTCAGCCTCCTGTGTAGCTAGGATTATAGGCAGGAGCCACCGGTGCCCGGCTCATGGCATTGATTTTTTAATCTATAATAACTATATGTGATGGTACTGCCATCTTTTACATTATTAAAGAAGAAAATGAGGTATAGAAAAAATAAGCAGGGGCTGGGAAGGTGGCTTAGTGGTAGAGTGCTTGCCTGAGGCCCTGGGTTCGATTCCTCAGCACCACATAAGCAAAAAGAAAAAAGCCGCAAGTGGCGCTGTGGCTCAAGTGATAGAGCACTAGCCTTGAGCTGAAGAGCTGAGAGACAGCGCCCATGCCCAGAGTTCAGGCCCCACGACTGGACAACCCCCCCCCCAAAAAAAAAAGAAAAGGAAAGGAAAAAATAGGCAGTTAACTCAAACTTGGCAAGCTTCTGGTTACAGGAGTATAGCACCACAGCAGCTGTGCCAGTATGGAGTTGGGAACAGGCTTATATGGTGTTACTAGAGATTTTTCTTATTGGCTGTATCTTTTTTATTTATTTTGTGCCAGTTCTGGGCTTGAACTTAGGGCCTAGATACTGTCCCTCAACTTTTGCACAAGGCTAGTGTTCTACCAGTTGAACTACTTCTGGCATTTTTTTTTTCTTTTTAAAGTTGTTTATTGGAGATAATAGTCTCATGGACTTTCCTGCCTGGTCTGTCTGTGAACTCAGATCTCAGTCTCCTGAGATTCTAGTTTCTCTCCCTCCCTCTCCTTCCCTCTCTCCCTTTTTTTCTCTCCCTCTCTCCCTCCCTCCCTCTTTCTCTCTCTCTCTCTCTTTTGTAGGTCCTGGGGCTTGAACTCTGGGCCTGGGTGCTGTCCCTCAGCTCTTCAGTTAAAGGCTAGCACTCTACCACTTGAGCCATAGCGCCACTTCTGGTTGTTTGAGTGGTTTATTGGAGATAAGAGTCTCTTGGACTTTCCTGCCCAGGCTGGCTTTGAACTGCGATCCTCAGAGCTCAGCCTCCTAAGTCACAAGAATTATAGGAGTGAGCCACCAGCACCCGGCTTCCTAGTTTCTCTTTTGTGGACCTTGCTGATTGTTTTTTTGTTTTTGGGAGATTTGAATAAGGTCAGATATCTTACCAGTTTGGCTTCTACGTACGCACTCCATTTGGCCTATTTTGTATGTTTTGCTTTCCTCCATATTCCCATTCAGATTTTGGTATTTTCCTTTCAATTATGTCATGTCTTCTTAAAGGGGAGACTCCTCCATATCACCCCGCCACTGACAAAACCAATCCTGGTTATAGTGGGACCTCATCTGGTAAATGTTTTGAGGTGAATAGGGTCAGAGAGATGTCCAGGCTTATTTGTTTTGGAAGAGACTTTGGAGCAGACTCTGAAGATATGAGCAGGGGCAAATGAATTTTGGAATAGGAGTGTATAAAAAACTGTTCCACAGGACTGACACACTGTAGGATCAGACAGTAGGCAAAGAACCCATGCTGTAGTATCATCTGTAACTTTATGGCCTGAGGGTGAAAGAAGGTTAATAAAGCAAGATCTGGTGGTGAAAAGAAGTAAAATAGACACTAGAAGTCCCAAGAAACAGAAAAGCCAGGATTCGAACTAGGGCATCTAAAACATCTATTTTAAAATGGCAGGGTTTTGTTTTGGTTTTTGTTTTTTTTTTGGTTTTTTGTTTTTTATAGATAAGGGACAAAGAAATACAAATTTTTAAATTCTTGTCCCTGTGCTTGTAATTTTGAGGCCTATTTACAGAGATATGAACTGGTTAACCCTCTTATTTTGAACTCTGATGGCCTTGCACTATCATTCAGCATTGCTGGCAGTCTTACCACATGAACCCTGCACCCAGTTCTGAGCCCTCTTCCTCCCCACTCCCATCGTGGGGCTTGAACTCTGGGGTTGGGTGCTATCCCTCAGCTCTTCAGCTCAAGGCGAGCGCTCTACTGCTTGAGCCATAGCGCCACTTCCAGTTTTCTAGTGGTTTATTGGACATAAGAGTCTCACGGACTTCTGCAGGGGCTGGCTTTGAACCGTGATCTTCAGATCTCAGCCTCCTGAGTAGCTAGGATTATAGGCGTGAGCCACCGGCACCCGGCTTCCCTTTTGTTTTAAGAGGTTGTGAATTCATCTTTATTGGTTTTGTTTTTCTGCAACTATAGAAATCCTTACGGTAGAAAAGCAAGTCCTGTCCAGTTGGAAAGTAGACTGGTATGGGCCTTAGCTTCGGGTAACCATACTTAGGGACTTTTTTTTTTTTTTGGTACGACCTCTTGGTTTTAGTTACTTTTAGAAGAGTTACTTTAGAAGAGTTTAGAAGAGTTACTTTTAGAAGAGTGATTCCATTTTGAATCCTGATAATATCTCCTCTTGTCTGAGCAATTTTTTTCCAAACTGTTTTCTGTGAATGGCCCTCCTTAAATCTAGCAAGTCTTTCTGGCCCTCCTTAAATCTAGCAGATCTTTTCTTATTGCCAAAGTGAGATGTCCTGATCTCATGTTGGAGGGGAATGACAGGTTAAGACCCTGTTTAAGAAATAGAGAGGTTTACAAGGAATTGTCTTTAAGTTAGGCTTAACCTGAAGTCCATTAAATTTTTGTTAGAATTAAGAATATGTAGACACAAGCCTGTAAAGGGCTAACATTATTAGGCTGGAGGTTGGTGGAAACAATTTAAGCTCTTCCCAAACTAGGAAGTGCTTGTTTTAATTTTTGTTAGCCTGGGGAGTGAGAAAAGATAAATAGGTGACTTTTGAGAATTTGTCTCTTAATTCTCATGGTTAGTATATTTCTTTACCCAGAAGTGTATGATTAATCAAAATGTTAAAAAGTTAATCAGCTCACTTCCTTTGCTATACTTTAATCATTCAGTTTAGATGCTATGGTGAAAGCAAATGCAATTATCTTTTAATTACCCTTGGTGTCACACAAAACAATTTCAACCACAGAATGTTAGAGAAGAGTTAATTACTTTGGGAAATACAACAAATCAAGTTGGAAATGAAGGTAAGGTTGGGTGCTGGTGGCTCACACCTGTATCCTAGCAACTTAAAGATCTGAGGATTGAGGTTCAAAGCCAGCCTGAGCAGAAAAGTCCCCATAAGACTCTTATCTCTAATTAATCACTGAAAAACCTGAAGTGGAGCTGTGACTCAAAGTGGTAGAGCACTTGCCTTGTGTAGAAGAGCTCAGGGACAGTGCCTGGGCAGAGTTCAAGCTCGACAACTGACAGAGAAAAGTCTATGAGACTCATCTCCAATTAACCATCAGAAAGCTGAAAGTGGTGGTGTGGCTCAAAGAGGACTAGCCTTGAGCAGAATAGCTCAGGGACAGTGCCTATGCCCAGAGTTCAAGCTCCATGACCAACCGAAGGAAAAAAAGGTATCATTCTTCAAAGATACAAGCTCTGAACATTTATAAAGTAGTGATTGTTTTGTATTTAAAATTTTTGAAATATTTTAACCATACTAAGAAATAAAATATATATGTGAGAGTTTGTATATAGTACAAATAAATAGGTATTGTGCGTTACCAAATTTGCCTTAGATGTTTTAAAAACTAAATGTTATTGATATAGATTACTCCCCTCTCTCTTCCTTAGCAGTAAACATCAAACTAAAGTTAGCATATGACATTCCACGACCCCATGCATATTTTCATACTTTGTCCCACTTCGATGCATCTATAAAGACTTAAGTATCATATGCAACTACCTTTTTAAACTGAGTAGTTTTGTACTGTATCGGTGTTGATAACATGTAAATCTGGACCTTCATTTGAACAATTCTACCGTGTGTATGAACTACAGCTGTCAGTTTCTTCATTACAATATTAAATTATTTCTGCTTTTCTCTTTGGCAGTGACAGTAATTATAACTAACATTGTGCTTATTGTGTATGGGATCTGAAACAGGTTAGTAAGCTGTTCAGCTAATACAGCTAATGAACAATCTCATTTTGATATGGGAGTTTCTCTAGATACGTGTAACTACTTACATTTAGGGCTTATTACTTAAATGAAGATGTAAGTAACACCTAGTAGCAATGATTTATAACTTTTACTAGCAAATGCATGAGTTTCTCTTTATATTTTTGACCACTTCATCATATCAAACTTACTAATTTTGCTACTAATAAAATTAAAATGAATAGAATTTAATGTTTTTAATTGAAAAAATTGAAACATCAGTACCTGAAAAAACAAATTCGTTTGTTTTTTGGATGCTTACTGTTTTGGATGAAATTTTTTTTAATATAATTGGACATGTTTCTCTGAATTTGACTGAAAAAATGGTCAACTTTCTTCCTTAGCCTTAGTCTTTTATCTCCTAGTCATCTCTGAAATGAACAAATCTTCATTTTAATGGTATTTACTTGGCCAATACAATTACAATTTAAACTCTTATTTCCCAGGATACTGTTTTTCTTGACAGTAAGGCCCTTATGTGGGCTCTCTTGGAATCTGGCTTAGCTTGGATTTATCCAGTAATAGGGTAACCATACTTCTTGCTTTGTTTCTTGTCCTGTTATAGTTACTAAAAGAGCCCTGTTTTACATTATTCAGAAGTACCCCGATTTAGATAATCACCCTGATTGGTAGGGTAGGAAGCAGTTGGTATATTTATTAGCTTGGTTCATTCCTTTCTGTCAGCCATGGCTGATTACATCCCTCAGCTGAAGTCATATTTCAAATAAAGTAGCCTTCCCTCCCCACAAATTACTTCTTCAGGTTCTTGTAACAATTTCTTCTCTTCATTTCTTCAGTTCCAAGGATAGTGATGAATTCCTGTTTATTGTTAGTGACAGGATACTGTTTGTCCTATTACACCTTGCCTATATAAATCTGTAAATAGTCCCCTTAATAAGTAAGTGTATTACTCAATTATAGTGTGCTATTTCTTTCCTGGGAAACGTCTATGGATATATGATAACTTGTTATATTTTAAATAAATGAATCTTTAAGGTGCAGTTAACTAGGTTCAAGCTAGTAGCAAAATAGCAATTTTTATAGAATTGTCACATTCACATTTTGAGCACATTAAATATGTCTTTAGTTTCTATAAAATACTTAGAAGTTGTTGATGTTTTCAGATGAAGTTGGAGCCCTTGTTTTTGACATTGGATCCTATACTGTGAGAGCTGGTTATGCTGGTGAGGACTGCCCCAAGGTACTTATAATGTTTAAATTATTGAGTATGTAAGAGCTATTAGTGAATAGTAAATTCACGCAGAAATTCTGTTTCAGAACAAATATGGCAATAGATATTGGGAGGGGGTGGACACCTTAGTAAAAGCAGGTGAAATTTTATATCATATTTTTGACTCTTACAGGTCGATTTTCCCACAGCCATTGGTATGGTAGTAGAAAGAGATGACGGAAGCACATTGATGGAAATAGATGGCGATAAAGGCAAACAAGGCGGTCCCACCTACTACATAGACACAAATGCCCTGCGTGTTCCCAGAGAGAATATGGAGGCAATTTCACCGCTGAAAAATGGAATGGGTATGTTTTTCCCTTGGATTTGCTCAAAATACAGAGAGTGAGTGGTGCGTTTTAGGTATAAAGTAGTTTTGTACAAGCTAGACATCAGCTTTTTTTTTTAATTCCACAAGGTGATATTCCAGGCATTGAGAATACAAAGATGCATAAAAAATAATCCCTTTCCTTAAACTCACAGTCAGGTAGGAGAGATAGATGTGTGTATATAAATGTCATACACTGGAGGTAAGTACAGTATAAGCATGTTCAAAAGCAATGGAATTAGGAGAAAAATTTAATTCTATCACTGAGGTGGAAGATGTTTTTCACAGAGAAGGTAACTTGTGCTGAATCTTGATCAATGGGTAAGAATTAATTTGGTTGCCAAGGTTGGGTAGAGGTGCCAGCATGTTTGGAGGAATGGAGTTGTAAAAGAAACAGACATGAGCCGGGCGCTGGTGGCTCACACCGGTAATCCTACCTACTCAGGAGGCTGAGATCTGAGGATCGCTGTTGAAAGCCAGCCGGGGCAGGAAAGTCCATGAGACTCTTTATTTCCAATAAATCACTCAGACAACCAGAAGTGGTGCTGTGGCTCAAGTGGTAGAGCACTAGCCTTGAACTAAATTGCTGAGGGACAGCGCCCAGGCCCAGAGTTCAAGCCCTGCGACCGACAAAAGAAAGAAATATTTTGAAATGTCATTCAGCTAAGTGTGGCTACAACCTGTATGTTAGTGTCAGCAGCAGGAAAGGTAGGTGGACAATAGTCATAAGAAGGCTGGAGAGGCTGGGAAGGTGGCTCAGTGGTAGAGTGCTTGCCTTGCGTGCATGAGGCCCTGGGTTCAATTCTCCAGCACCACATAAGCAAAAAGAAAAAAGCCAGAAGTGGCACTGTGGCTCAAGTGGTAGAGCGCTAGCCTCGAGCTGAAGAGATGAGGGACAGTGCCCAGGACCAGAGTTCAGGCCCTACAACTGGACCCCCCCCCAAAAAAAAAGATGGCTGGAAACCATCCCCAGGAACACATTAAGCTGATTACTGAAGGGTAACCCCAAGGAATTTAAACAGAGATATGGTATGCTCATAATTGCCAGCTTAAGCATTTCTCTTAGTAGCAGTGTATAGATGAGATTGGAGGGAAATGCTACAGACAAAAAGATAAATAAGAGAGAGGTGAGAGTCCAAGTGAAAAACAAAGGGTTTAAACTATTTGCTAGATGTCCTGAAGTGACTTTCAGGATACCCAGAAAGCAAATGATACTAAGTAATCGAAAGGGTAAAAATAGGAAAGAGGAGTTGAAAAGATTTCATAGGTTTTTGGTTGAGGTGATTAAATAATAGGTACCATATACTTAAATAGGAATAGAAAGTAGAAAAGGTTATGATCCAAAAAGGCAAATTCACTTACAGGGAAATTCACTAGCAGGACTCAGCATGTAGTTGTATTCAAAGTTCAGATTTATTACACTAAAAAATTCTAGAGGAAATCAACCAATGGGAGCCAGGTAGAGGATGAAGTCTAGAGGAAACCAAGTGCAAGCTTCTAAGTCTTCTCTTTGTGGAATCACATAGCAGCAAGTTGTAAATGAAGTGTGTTATTTACTATGGAAACTTTTTAGAAACTCAGTATGTGAGCCTTTTACCTGGGACTAGTTATAAAGGTACTACCTCTGCCTTGCATGTACTAAAATACTTAAACATCCACAAGAAAGACAGGCATTCAGCATAATTTGTGTGGTATACAGTTAGCTATTTCTTAGCATAAAGGGGAAATTTTTATCAATGTAAGGAATTACAGTATTTATTAGACAAGTTCCCAAGCATCAGCTCTGGGTCTGGTTTGCTATGTTAACTCTTTCATACACAGCAAGTAAAAAAGTTCATTGAGTCAAAGTGTTTAGGACACTAAGCAGGTCAACAAAACATGAGAAGAAATTTTAAAAATAGAGTTCAATATATACCCAGAAAGAGTTTGGAATGTGAGACAAGGATTGTGGGGTTTTTAGTGAAAACTTGTTTTGTATTTAATAGAGAAAAAGAGATACCTGTGAAGGAGAGTGGAAGGGAACAGTTAGAGATATAGAAGAAAATTAAGGAGAAAGCTGAGAAAAGAAAATTTCTGAAAGCATGAAAGTTCACTAACTGCCATTATTCTCAGTTCTGACACTGAAATTTACAGTAAGAGGCGAAGTTAAACTATTAATGAAATCCATTGACAATTCTCTCCCCCCCTTTTTTTTAATAAGGGAAAATTCAGATGGGCCTGTGGACATATATTACATAAATTACTGACAGTCCTTCTTTGAGGGTGATAGAAAAACTAGTCAATAGTCAACTAGTCAAAACTAGTCAACATAATTTAGCAAAGTAAAGATTGAAAATGTCTTTTAATCTTATTTTTCCAAAGAGAGTATAAGCTTTTTTTCAAGTATCAGCTCTTGATCATACAATTATTTTGCATTTTCTCTTGTACTCTTATACTGAGCCTCTTAAAAGAGCTTATTGAATAATAGCTACTTGTTAATTCAGGTCTTTAGATACCCCTAGTTACATTTAGGATACATCTATGGTCTGGAGAAACCAAAAAGAGGTTCTATATTTATTTTTTTAATTAATTTTATTTATTTATTTTATTTATGTGGTACTGAGGAATTGAACTCAGGGCCTCTTGCATGCTAGGCAAACATTCTACCACTAAGCCACATTCCCAGCCGAGGTCCTATAGTTAAAAAATAAAGATGACTTCTTTTTTTTTTTTTTAATTTGTGAAGATACTGTACAGAGGGGTTACAATTACATGGGCAGGATAATGCGTACATTTCTTACCAAGCATTGCAGCCTCCTCCTTTTGTTTACCCTTCACA
>NW_012267391.1:761166-795931 GCF_000151885.1 Dipodomys ordii
CTTAACAGGCCCATATCAAGCATTGAAATAGAAATAGCAATAAGAGACCTCCCAGCTAAGAAAAGTCCAGGACCAGATGGTTTAAAGATGACTTCTTATGTAAAATAGTGTGTTATGAAGCAGATCTGTAAAATAAGTAGGTTATGCATGCTACAATATTACTATGATAAAAGTAATCCCTCAATCCTTCAAAAAGATACTATATTCATTTCCAGCTAAGCACTGTTTTCAAGGTGTTATCTTACATTCTAGTTGAAGACTGGGACAGTTTCCAGGCAATTTTGGATCATACTTATAAAATGCATGTCAAATCAGAAGCCAGCCTGCATCCTGTTCTTATGTCTGAAGCACCGGTGAGACAAAGACTTTCTTTTCCAAGTTTCTCTAGTTGTACTTGCTTTTTACTTTAGGTTCCTACTCATTTGAAAAATATTTTTTTCTTTAAAGAAAGGAAGGATTAATTTTAAATAGTATTATAACTTTTATTATTTCAATAAATATACTCAGAAAAGAACAAACCATCCCATTGGGTTCTGATGGGTGGCTATTTATTTATCTTTCCTTCAGGGGTTTAGCTCTTTGTTTGGACTGTTTGTCACTTTGTTTGTGAATCATTTCTTGTGCTTCAAGGAGATAATCTCTGTTTTATATTTATATCTCTGTGAAGTCATATGATGAGATTTTTCTAGACTGACTTATACAAATGCCCAGAATGATTATAAATGACCAGTAGCTTCTCATTATTTTATGAGTACCAACTATAAGTGGGAAAATTTGGTGTTTTAAAATTCATACTTAGAGGGGCTGGGAAGGTGGCTCAGTGGTAGAGCGCTTGCCTTGCAAGCCTGAGGCCCTGGGTTTGATTCCTCAACACCACATAAGCAAAAAGAAAAAAGCTGGAAGTGGTGCTGTGGCTCAAGTGGTAGAGTGCTAGCCTTGAGCTGAAGAGCTGAGGAACAGCGCCCAGGCCCAGAGTTCAGGCCCCACGACCGGACCCCAAAAAAAAAAAAAATCTTCCCTGTACTTTGCAAACTCTAATTTCTGTAATTCATAGCAGCTGACAGATTTATTTGTTATGATCTGTTTTCTAGACATAATTACAAAAATGAAAAATCTCTTTATTTTTAATGTTTTATACTGTTGCTAATATGGTTCTATAAATAATTTTAATGCTTAAATAGTAATTTGCATTTTTTCTTCCTTTCTCAAGTGGAATACTAGAGCAAAGAGAGAGAAATTGACAGAGCTGATGTTTGAACACTACAACATCCCTGCATTCTTCTTGTGTAAAACTGCAGTTTTGACAGCGTATCCTTACCAAGAGTAATACTGGACTTTTCTCTGAAAGTATATATGATTTTACTAAATATACCTATGACACAAAACATGAGCCAGTTCTTGTTTGCTTAAAAGTTGTTTTTTTTTTTCCTTTGCTTTTTTAGCTATTCATCTTTTGGTATTTCTTGTTGAACTCATAGTAGATGAGAAGATCTGAAAGGGATATAGGAAAGCAACACAAATCTTATTTGTTAACTGTTTTGTTTTGGTGTATGTGTTTAAGAAGTAAATGGTGGGTAGAAAGGAGGATTTTCACCAATGATTAAATGAATTCAGGGTGCTATTTTCTCCATCCCTCTCAATATAATAGAAAGTAGAATTTGAACCCAGTCATCATTTGTTTATTGTAAACACATTAAGGGAGAGATAGAAGTATATATCCTGAACTGTAAAATATTTGTAATACAAACTGTTTTTGAAAAAAAAAAAGGAAGGGAGAGGGTGGGCAAAAAAGAGAAGGAAGGAAAGAGGGAGGAGACAGAAGGAGACGAGACAAGAGGAGAACAAAAAACAACTTGGTCAAGTCACAGGGAAATATGTGATGAATTTGGATTGTATTTTGTTTAATAATTGTAATTTAGATGAAGAATATAGTAACCTGAAAACCCCTTAGTAGAAAAAATTTAGTTGCCATGGACATTGTTTTATTTTTTAACTTGTTACTATAGAAAATTTCAAACATAATAGAATATAGAATATTATGATGAGCACCTGTGTATTTATTAACACAGTTAAAACTATTTTCCGTACATACTTATACTGTATATAGTTACATTGAATCAGATACAACCACACTAGGATTCTGAACCTATTGATGTTTAAGTAAATCTCAGACATTATATAGTTTTATCATAGAAACTTTATTTTGTGTCTCTAAAAGATTTTGTTTTGTGTCTCTTAAAAAAAATAAAAAGTGGGGCTGGAGTGCTTGCCTTGCATGCATGAGGCCCTGGGATTGATTCTTCAGCACCACATAAGCAGAAAAAGCCATAAGTGGAGCTGTGGCTCAAGTGGTAGAGCACTAGTCTTGAGCTAAAGAGCTGAGGGATAGCGCCCAGGCCCAGAGTTCAGGGCCCATGACTGACTGACTGACTAAATAAATAAATACATAAATAGTGGGCTGGAGGGACTCCTCTTTTTCTGCTCTCTAGAGGAATAATCTTGCTACTTCATTCACTGCTTTTGTTCACTTCCAAATAAACTTTCTCTTATGTAGAAAGCAAAAATGTGCGCTGGGCTGGGTGATGGTGGCTCACTCCTGTAATCTAGGCTACTCAGGAGGCTGAGATCTGAGTATGGCAGTTGAAAGCCAACCTGGGCAGGAAAGTTCGTGAGACTCTTACCTCCAATAAACCACCAGAAAACCAGAGGTGGCGCTGTGACTCAAGTGGTAGAGCACTCGCCTTGAGCTGAAGAGCTGAGGGACAGCACCCAGGCCCAGAGTTCAGGCCCCACGACCGACCCCCCCCCCCAAAAAAAAAAAAATAAATGTGGGCTGGAGGTGTAGCTCACTGGTAAAGTTCCTTTCTAGTAGGCATGAGGCCCTAGTATCAAACCACCCAAAAGAGGAGGGAGGAAAATAACTTTTGCTTCCTTTTTCTCATCTCTTCAAAGGCTCACTTACTTGCCTGGCTGGCTGCCACTTGAGCCATTTCTCTAGCCTGATGTTTCGCTGGTTATTTTTAAGATGGATGGATTCTCAAACACTTTTTTTTTTTCCTGGATTGGTTTTCAACCATGGTCCTCTGGGTTTCAACTTCCTGA
Organism: Dipodomys ordii; assembly: GCF_000151885.1. NCBI lineage: Eukaryota > Metazoa > Chordata > Mammalia > Rodentia > Heteromyidae > Dipodomys > Dipodomys ordii. The sequence continues at coordinate 764,269 of NW_012267391.1, forward strand.
ATTAGCTAGATAACAGACAGAGCCCAGCTTCTTTCTAATTAAAAAAAAAAATTAGTGTATTTGGATCATGACCTAAACTAGGATCATATGTTGTATTTATTTAATATATTTCTTTCTTTCTTTCTTTTTTTTTTTTTTTGGGTCGGTCATGGGGCTTGAACTCTGTGCTTGGGTGCTGTCCCTGCACTCTTCAGCTCAAGGCTAGTGCTCTACCACTTGAGCCACAGCTCCACTTCCTATTTAATATATTTCTTAGGTGTCTTAACTATAGATTCTTTTTTTTGTTTGTTTTTTTGCTTGCCTGTCCTGGGGCTTGAACTCAGGGCCTAGGCACTGTCCCTGAGCTTCTTTTGCTTCAGGCTAACACTCTACCTCTTAAGCCACAATGCCACTTCTGGCTTTTTCTGTTTATGTGGTACTGGGACTAGGCAAGTACTCTACCACTAAGCCACATTCCCAGCCAGCCTGTCCCTGAGTTTCTTACTCAAGAACTCTACTTACTCTAGAATTGTACTAATGTGAGCCGGAGCTCTACTTTTGGTATTTTTGGTAGTTAATTGGAAATGAGAGTTTCATGGGCTTTCCTGCCTGGGCTGGTTTTGAACCACAATCTTCAGATCCTAGCCTATAATAGGCCTTCTACAGCCCTGAGCTGTGGAAAAGGGAATCTGCCTATACTTACTAGCTATTAAATTCATCTGGAATAGTTAGCCTGTGCCATCAAATTGAAGGTGGGAATCATTGCTTTGCTTATTAGCAGCCTAACCACTCAGGTGGTGGTTCTGACTTTTGCAAGTATGGTTGTAATTGCTAGCTCAAATGTCCCACCTCTGCACTGTTACTGACAAACTTCACATCTCAATTTGTTGTAAACTCTTTGGTGAATTCTGGAGATATTTTTGTGATTAATGTTTACCAGGTCAATTAAAGGGTTCTTGAGTTCCTCATATCATCATTCTGCCTAGGAAGTTCTGCCTATGTAATTTGCTTTTAAGCCTAGACACTAATTTTCACCCACATTTTTAACCACATTTAAAAATGACTTCTGAAACATTATAAGAGCCTGCCCTTAAGATAGATCTTTTTAGGAACCTCGCTCCTTTCTTTTCCTTAATGCTTTGAATTAGATTTGCTAATGGTCGTTCTACTGGGCTGATTTTGGACAGTGGAGCCACACATACCACTGCAATTCCTGTCCATGATGGTTATGTCCTTCAGCAAGGTAACTATGCAACCAGGGTTGATTGAGATGATTCCATATATGTTTTTTAAAGAAGGGTGCTTTTTAATTTATATATTTAAAAGTGGTGAATGTTTTTTTGTGTGCTTTGAAGGATAATTTGATTAATTCTTGAAGGAACTATTTATTGTATATAATTTGTCCCAAAAAATTTAGACAGTCTGTACTTATATCTTGTTTAATCTGATTCTCACAGGCATTGTGAAATCACCCCTTGCTGGAGATTTTATTACTATGCAATGCAGAGAACTCTTTCAAGAAATGAATATAGAATTGATTCCTCCATATATGATTGCATCAAAAGTAAGTAATGTTTGAATTTTATTTGTAAAATTTATTCCAAACTCCCCGTGTCTGTGTCAGGAACTCTTAACTTAGCACATGCTCTTGGTACTCTTCAGGAAGCTGTTCGTGAAGGATCTCCAGCAAATTGGAAAAGAAAAGAGAAGCTGCCACAGGTTACCAGGTCTTGGCACAATTACATGTGCAATGTGAGTAGGAATAGAATATGAGCACATATTTTCAAACTCTAAAATGATATTTTACAAACAAAATTAGTAGATTTGGGTGGGACAGAGAAGGGTACTTTTCACATTTGTGTATTTATAAACTTCTACATACTCATTAGATTAGTATGGTAAGACATAACAGGAATTTTGGGTTTAGGGTAGAAACGAGCATTATTCTGTACTCTTTTTTGTTAATGCCTAAAAAAACTAGCTTTTGTATAGCTCTGCTATTATGTCTTGGTTACTTTATTTTTCCCAGCATTAGCCATTTGCATTGTATGTGATTGCTCAAAGAGCAATTGATTTTTAGCAAAAATCCATTTCTTGCTGGGCCCTGGTGGCTCATGCCTGTAATCCTAGCTACTCAGGAGGCTGAGATCTGAGGATCACGGTTCAAAGCCAGCCCAGGCAGGAAAGTCTATGAAACTCTTACCTATAATAAACCACCAGAAAACTCAAAGTGGCGCTGTGGCTCAAGTGGTAGAGCACTTGCTTTGAGCTGAAGAGCTGAGGGACAGTGCCCAGGCCCAGAGTTTAAGCCCCACAACCAACAAAGAAAAGAAAAGAAAAAAAACAATTTCTTAATATATACCAGGTGATACACATTAGCTTTCTTTTTTCATTGGAAAAAGATTAGTAGAATAAGCTGTCATTCCATAGATATCTAACAGTACAGGAATATGAGCCATAGTTTACTACAAGATAGTTTATATTCTACCATTTTTTGCACTTTGAGATTTCTGTGCATAAGGGAGAATGTGTGTGTGTTAGAATGTGGACAAATTGTAAGGATGATTAATAGTTTTGCCTGCATATTAGACAATTTTTTTCACATCAATCTAGAGGTCAAATATATTCCATAGGAAAATTTTAACTGTTTCATACTGTGTACAGTCATTACAAGTTAGATGTAATGTATTCACATATATTATATTCTTGTAATGGAATCTTGTTTCTAAATGTAAGGGTTTTTTTGTTTTGTTTTGTTTTTGGTCCAGTCGTGGGGCCTGAACTCTGGGCCTGGGCACTGTCCCTCAGCTCTTCAGCTCAAGGCTACTGCTCTACCACTTGAGCCATAGCACCATTTCCGGCTTTTTTCTTTTTGCTGATGTGGTGCTGAGGAATCGAACCCAGGGCCTCATGCATGCAAGGCAAGTGCTCTACCACTGAGCCACCTTCCCAACCCCATAAATGTAAGTTTATATTTAAAGGAAAATGATTTCTGAAGCCTGCTTAATTACTCAGGACTGTGTGTGGTACATGGTTCCTAGTTGTTTTAATCTCTTTGTCAGGGCTGGGAAGGTGGCTCAGTGGTAGAGCGCTTGTCTTGAATGCATGAGGCCCTGGGTTCGATTCCTCAGAACCATATAAACAAAAAAGAAAAAAACCGGAAGTGGTGCTGTGGCTCAAGTGGTAGAGCACTAGCTGAGGGACAGCGCCCAGGCCCAGAGTTCAGGCCCCACGACCAGACCCCCCCCAAAAAAAAAATCTCTTTGTCATTGTTTGATAGATGTTATCTTTGAATTGTATGTGGTTTATATAATTGTAATTTATGTAAATTGTCATTTATATAAACATGTAATTGAGCTTGTCATGTAAATATTTATAATTGAATTTCTTGATTCTCAGACTACCTGCTGGGTAGATTTATAATCTTGAAATGATTTGTCCACCCAAAAATGTGATTGGTTTTTACTCAAAATAATACTTAAATATGTTATGACAGCGGGCATTACACACATCTCAATTTGTTTCTTAAACCTTTTTTTAATCCAGTGTGTCATACAGGATTTCCAGGCTTCAGTACTTCAAGTGTCAGATTCAACTTACGATGAACAGTATGTTTTTTTTTATTTAAACTGTATTCCATAAGCAAGGGTCTTCATGTTTCAAAAAAATTATAGTGTGTTTAGCTTAAAGGTACAAAGTTGGGCTAAGATACACTAAAAAATATTGTTACTTTTAGCGTTGGTGGCTCATGCCTATAATCCTAGCTACTCAGGATCACTGTTTAAAGCTAGCCTGGGCAAAAAGTAATACTTTTAAAAGTAATACTTTTATCTCCAATTAACCACCTAAATCCCAGAAGTGAAGCTGTGGCTTAGGTGGTAGAGTGCTGGCCTTGAGTACAAAAAAAAAGTCACTATTAGTTGGTTACAAATTGATAGTTCCTTATTACCTTGAAGAGGATTGTTTTGGTTATATGTGTGTAACTCTGTATAATGTTTTTATTCTATGTGTGTAACAACACTGTGTAACTCTGTTAACATTGGGGACCACTGGATAATACTGTGTAATTCTGTTTAATGTTTTCAGAGTAGCAGCACAAATGCCAACTGTTCATTATGAATTCCCCAATGGTTACAACTGTGATTTTGGTGCAGAACGACTAAAAATTCCTGAAGGATTATTTGACCCTTCCAATGTAAAGGTCTGAAAGCTTATTTTATAACTATGTGAGCTTTTCCCATATCTGTAATGAGTTTGAATGATTATAAAGCTTACATTTTGGGAGGTATGCTCTACTAGTTGAAGTTCTTTAATGTGGATGCTTCCTTTTGTTTTAGGGGTTATCGGGAAATACAATGTTGGGAGTCAGTCATGTTGTCACCACAAGTGTTGGAATGTGTGATATTGACATCAGACCAGTAAGTGTCAGTCTTCTGTTAAGATGTCTCTGTTAAGTCAAGTGAAATGCTCCCATATTATGTTAGGCTGCCATCTTGTGCAACTGACTTATGCATAAAACAGTGACATACTTGAAAAGGAACAACACAAAAATATAGAGCTGTCATATTCATTGTGGTAACTACTGGTCACGTGTAGCTAAACCCAGAGCCTCATGCATGCAAGGCAAACACTCTACCACTGAACTACCTCCCTAGATGAGGAGTTTTCAATAAAATCTTTATTGGAGCCCATCCTCAGGTGTTGGTGGTGTTAAAGCTCCCTGAGTGAGTTCAATATATATGCTGCTAGGATTGGGAACAACTGGTTGAATATACTAGTTCTATATAGAAATTAAAATTTTTCAGAAAAAGAAGGGAAAATTGTCCTGGAGGATGTATGTTTGTGTTGACACAGGCTCTTGCTATGTATCCCAGACTAACCTGGAGAACATAGTTGTAGTTAAAGCGGAAAATTAGTGCAAAGTTTTAACATCAAAAAAATCCTAAAACTGTCACATACATTTGGAACTAACCTGTATTTCTTGTTTTTAATCCTAGGGTCTCTATGGCAGTGTGATAGTAGCAGGAGGAAACACATTGATACAGAGTTTTACTGATAGGTTGAACAGAGAGCTTTCTCAGAAAACTCCCCCAGTAAGTGTTTTGTGTTCTGTAGTGCTATCATTTAATCATGTGTATCCTAAATGATGGTGTGGTTTTATACAAAAAAACACAGTAGATAATCCTGTAATACTAGGTATGGTATTAAATCTAATATCCCTTATTAATCAAAATTTCCTAGGTAGTATCTACTGATTCCTCTTCTGTCAGTCTTATTTTGCTCATTTAATACTTATAGTCTGTAAGGTTCTAAGAAGACAAATTACTCTGCCCAACAAGGTCTTACTGTACTAGGAAAATTCTTCAATATGCCGTGAACCAGATGTTCTTAAAAACATTGAGAAGCAAATAGGAATAGCTTCATGAAGCTATTTGAAGTTCAAGTGGTTGCTAACTTATGAAATGGCTTTTAGGTGCTGAAGCACAAGGCCTAGGTGATCACAGTATGGAAGGCCAGTTAGAATAATGGTACTTCATGGTCAAAGAAATGAAATAATGTATAAAGCACTTAGTACAGTATATTATTTATGGTGGTTAAGTATATCTTCTGGAGAATTTAAGTTGTAATCTTGTCTTCTTAAACAGTTTTTTTATATTTACATGTTTATTAAAAGCCGTAATCAGGATATCTTTAAAAACTTTTCCATGAAATAGTCTAGCCATGATAGGCTAATGTGTCTTTTAGTCTTAGTATTACCTTGTTTTAAAAAAAAAAATCAATGCTTAAATCACAGGAAAACATAAAATAATAAGTTTATCAAAATTTAATTTCCTAAGTTGATTTCTTGTATTTAATCTTACTGCTTCCTCCCTATTTCAGAGTATGCGGTTGAAATTGATTGCAAATAACACAACAGTGGAACGAAGGTTTAGTTCATGGATTGGTGGCTCCATTCTAGCTTCTTTGGTTAGTAGAGAAGCTATTTTACAAAAATACTTTTAAGGGCTGGGAAGGTGGCCTCAGTGGTAGAGTGCTTGCCTCGCATTCATGAGGCTCTGGGTTCAATTCCTCAGCACCACATAAACAGAAAAGGCCAGAAGTGGTGTTGTGGATCAAGTGGTAGAGCCCTATCCTTGAGCTGAAGAGCTGAGGGACAGTGATCAGGCCCCACAACTGACAAAAAAATACTCTTAATTAAATTCATGTAAATATACCATTGGAAATACTGTATTAGTAAAAATAATTACAAAGCCAGGTATCATTGGCTCACACCTATAATCGTAGCTACTCAGGAGGCTGAGATCTGAGGATTGTGGTTAAAGCCAGTCCAGGCAGGAAAGTCCATGAGACTCTTACCTCCAATAAACCACTAGAAAACTGGAAGTGGTGCTATGGCTCAAATGGTAGAGAGCTTGCCTTGAGCTGAAATACTGAGGGACAACATCCAGGCCCAGAGTTCAAACCCCATGAGTAACAGAAAAGAAAATTACAGTACTGCATTTATCTTTGCATTTTCTAACTATCAAGTGACTGGAGGACCTAAAAACACCAGTTTTACCTGGGTGCTGTTTGGCTCATGCCTATAATACTAGCTATTCAGAATTAGGCTGAGATCTGAGAGTCGAGATTCGAGGTCAGCCCAGGCAGGAAAGTCCATGAGATTCTTTATCTCCGATTAACTATCAAAAAGCTGGAAGTTGAGCAGTGGCTCAAGTAGTAGCCAGCTTTGATCGATAAAGCTCAGGGACAGTAGCTAGGCCCTGAGTTGAAGTCCCTGGATTGGCACCAAAATTAAAAAGTTCCAGTTCTATATAACAAAATGTCTTAAATAGTGGTCATTTGTTTTTGCTTTTTTATCAGTTGTGGGGCTTGAACTCTAGGCATGGGTGCTGTCCTTCAGCTCTTCAGCTCAAGGCAAGTACTCTACCACTTGAGCCACAGTACCACTTCCAGTTTTCTGGTGGTTTATGGAGATGTGTCTCATGGACTTTCCTGCCTGAACTGGCTTTGAACCATGATCCTCAAGATCTCAGCTTCCTGAGTAGCTAGGATTACAGCCCGGGCAAGAAAGTCCCTGAAACTCTTATCTCCAGTAAACTGCCAGAAAAAAAAAAACAGGAAGTGGTGCTGTAGCTCAAGGGGTAGAGCACTAGCCTTGAGCTGAAGAGCTGAAGGATAGCGCTCAGGCCCAGAGTTCAAGCCCCATGACCGACAGAAAAAAAAAAGACATATATTTCACTCGGGCTCTCCAGCAATTTCTGTTCTTGCTGTAGGTTGGCACCTAAGCCCTCTCTTTGCCTGCCATTTCTAAATCTTTTTTTGGGGGGTGGGGAGGGGAGGTCTGGTCATGGGGCCTGAACTCTGGGCCTGGGTGCTGTCCCTCAGCTCTTCAGCTCAAGGCTAGCGCTTTACCACTTGAGCCACAGTGCCACTTGCGGCTTTTTTCTTTTTGCTTATGTGGTGCTGAGGAATTGAACCCAGGGCCTCAGGCATGCAAGGCAAGCGCTCTACTACTGAGCCACCTTCCCAGTCCCTTCTAAATCTTACACAATGTGACAGGTGTGAAAAAATTTAACACTTTTTTTAAAAAAATATAGAATATTGCAGTCTTTATCATACACTTAGCAGGCAGCCAGTTGTTACAAAGGCCTGCAGCACCCAAATACACATAACACAGGTAGGAAACAGGCTAAAGAGGAAAGAAATAACAAGAACAATACCAACAAGCCAGTTCAGCTCCAATGAAGAGCTGAATTGGGACTCCATGGTGACTGGAGACGAGCCAGGACACAGGACACAGGGCCCGATCACAGAGACACATGTGGCATCCCCCCACTCCTTTTTTTTTTTTGTCGGTTGTGGAGCTTGAACTCTGGGCCTGAGTGCTGTCCCTCAGCTCTTCAGCTGAAGACTAGCGCTCTACCACTTGAGCTACAGCACCAGTTCCGGTTTTCTGGTGGTTTATTGGAGATAAGAGTTTCAGGGGCTTTCCTGCCCGGGCTGGTTTTGAACTGCGATCCTCAGATCTCAGCCTCCTGAGTAGCTAGGATTACAAGTGTGAGCCACTAGCACCCGGCTAACACTTTTTTTTTTTTTATTGTGAAAATACTGTACAGAGGGGTTACAATTACATGGGCAAGATAATGAGTACATTTCTTATTAAACATTGTAGCCTCTCCTTTGTTTCCCCTTCCCATCCCTTCCCATCCTCCCCCCTCCCACCCAATCCTCCCACGCCCCCCCCCACCAAAGTTGTAAAGTTCATTTTTGACATAATGACTTGTACATCTCATTGTTGCAATGGCTAACACTTTTAAACCTTAAAGGTCAAGCTAAATATTATCTTCCTTCTGATGGTTCTAGAATAGAGCTAAAATAAGAGTAATGGGATACTATTTGGAGGGAGGAGGTTAAGAGTTATTAAAGGTTTGAGTTAGCAAAATCAAGTATAATTATATAGTATTTCTTTTCATTTTTATAGGGCACCTTTCAACAGATGTGGATTTCAAAGCAAGAATATGAAGAAGGAGGAAAGCAGTGTGTAGAAAGGAAATGTCCTTAAGAAAGCAGTCCCAAACTTCTACCTTCCTATCTGTGTTTCATAGCTTTAGAACACTCAGGAAAGAATGACCATCTTTTGTAGAATGTTTATACATTTTTGCATTTAAATTTCCACTTAAAATTTTTAAGGCTTTAACTGGCTCTATAAATTAAAGTAAGTTTGTGCTTTCCTTGAAATGCACTTATTACAAGCATTTTATAATTTTATATAAATGTCTATTTTTCTCTAAATATTTTGCTTTTAGTAAATACTCTCCAACTCTGATTAGTATATTAATTACCAGTTGATTGGTAGAATTACTTTTTATTACTAGTAAAAGTTACTGCCTATGTTTTTCTTTTAGGCTTACTAAATTAAATAAAAAATACTAGCCATTTCTGAAATGTGTTTTGGACATTCTTTCTCCTTCTAAGTCCTTGTATTAACCACTATTTTGAGTGATTTGGTGGTTGGGCACCAGTGGCTCACATCTGTAATCCTAGCTATTCAGAAGACTGAGATCTGAGGATTGCAGTTGAAAGCCAGCCGGGGCAGGAAAGTCCCGAGACTCTTATCTCCAACTAATCAACAGAAAACTGGAAGTAGCACTGTGACTCAAGAGGTAGAGCCCTTGCCTTGAGCTGAAGAGCTGAGGGATAGTGCCCAGGCCCAGAGTTCAAGTCCCACCACTGACATGAAAAAAAAAATTTTTTTTGGTGGAAGAGAGCCAGGTTTTGGTAGCTTATGCCTACTCAAGAGGTTGATACCTGAGGATCACAGTTCAAAGACAGCTTGGGCAGAAAAGTCCATAAAACTCTTAACCTCCAGTTGACCAGCTGAAAGCCACAGTGGAGATATAGCTCAAGTGATAGAGTGCCAGCCTTGAGTAAAAAAGCCAAGTAACAGGATGAAGCTCTTGAATTCAAGCCTCAGTACCAGCCCCAAAAATAAACAGTAGAAGTAAGACAACTTCCCAGACTTAACATGCTATGTTAACCATAAGAACAACTACTAGTAAGTCACTTGACTTTAAAAAATTCTTTATTAACCACTTAACATATATCTATTTACTTCGGTATACAGAATATTGCAAGAAAAAGCAACACATTAATAAGAGTTCAGACTTAACCAACGCTTGACTTCTGGGCTTCAGAAAGATGTGGAAACTTTTCCTTAAGAAATTTTTCTTTCTTTTTCTCTAAACTTCTCTTTCTTGCTTTGATGCGAGCTTGTTTCTCAAGTCTCAATCTAGAATAAAAACATAATAATTTATGCAGAATTAGTTCCCTGTTATTCAGCACTATCAAAACGTGTTCAAATCAGTTATATGAACACCTCACCTCTATGTGTCTCAGTTTTTGGGGTTTTATTCACATTATTGAACTTTATTACTGTAAACCTTCACAAGTCAAAAGATAAATGTGAAGCAAAAGGCATCTGTAATCCTATACCAACTGTACTAATTTCTGACAAGAAAGGGATATATAGATCTTATAAGTCTAGAACTGTCTGAATTAAAGTTCAGTCCTAACATGACCAATACTACTTTCCTACCTTATTTTAAAAACATTTTGTTGAGTATATATTTCACATTCTGAGATGTATGTGAGGCTTATGTGAATTCCCTTTTTTTTTTTTTGGTCTGGTCGTGGGGCTTGAACTCTGGGCTTGGGCTCTGGTTCTCAGCTCTTCAGCTCAAGGCTAGCACTCTACCACTTGAGCCACAGTGAAGCTTCTGGTTTTCTGAGTGGTTTATTGGAGATAAGAGTCTCACAGACTTTCCTGCCCAGACTGGAACCTGATCCTCAGATCTCAGCCTCCTGAGTAGCTAGGATTACAGGCATGAGCCACCAGTGCCTGGCTGAGTTCCCTACTTTGAAATACCAGTTGCCCTAGCTTACCACTTTTCCTACACATGGTACAAAACTATGCATTGAAGAAACAGGCACTGACTAAATTGCTGTCTGAGTGTAAGCCCACACATGAGCGTGTTAGGACATAATGCATGTGTGCCTCCAGTAACTTGGAGTTCGTCAGAGTTAAACATGATAAATCCATGGGTATCACACTTATGTTATTATACTAAACAAGTACTTTTTTATCTATAGGAATAAAATACAAAAGAGATTGTGCTGAGTACTTTTACAGCTTGCTAGTGCTATAGGGTAAGTCCGGTTAAAGACAACTATAAATAAATATATATGTGTATAAAGTAAGACAATAAACAAAAATTCCCCATTTATCAATCTTTGTTATAATTAAATTTTAGCTATTTACAGAAAGCAAACCCATCTGGAATAATACAAATTTGCTATTTAATGTTCTGGAGATTGTTATATTCTCTTAAGACTGTTTAAAAAAATACCAGACTAGGGAGGTGGAAACTGATTTTGTGGATTGAGGCTAGCCAGGGCAAAGTTGGTTAGACCTTATAAAAATAGAACAAGGGATACAGCACAAGTGGTAGAATGCTGGAGCATGAGGCTCTTGAGTTCAGTCCCCCAGACCACAACAAACATTCAAATGTGGATAAAGCATGAGAAGTGATACTGGGATTAATCAATTTTCACATTCCTGTGAAAGTCTTTGTATGATTAATTGGAGAACTTGCACAGAAAAACAACAATACAGTCAGATAAATTGCTTGCTTTCTGAATTAGGTCTTGAATGTGGATAGTACAGATTTCAAAACCAAAAGAACAGAAGTGGCTTAGCAAGGTGTATTCATAAAGCAAGATGAAAATTCTTTGAAGGATTAACAGCTAACATTAAACTGAAAATGCCAGGAAGGAAAGAATTTGGATTTTACTCTATGGACAAGAAGCTACTATACAGTTTTGATCAGCAATGATGTAACAAAAGGAAAATTAACCAGTCCATTACTCAATGGACTGAGGACAATGCTCAGTATTCAATTTGATGATGGACGGTACTAGGTAGAGACAGTAGGAGAAAAGACAGACCTGGCCCTGTGTAGGAGGATGGAAATCAAGGATGGAGTGACTTGTCAACTAGAACAGTGGTAATGAAAAAGATAACTGCTGTCCGGGCTCACACAGATGGATTCACTACAGACAAAAGTGAGAAGTAGCTGGCTCAGAGTGGAAAATAGAAATATTTGTAAACTGATTCTAAAGTAGATTAAACACTTTAAAGCTCAGGTTAAATATTCTCCCTACTAATTTGTTTTTTGGTTGCTTATCTTTTGGTATGAAAATAAATTCTCTGGGCATGTGTGTGTCAATCTTTGAAGAACTCTTGCTGAATGTAGAAATGTTACATCAAAGACAGTTGTTAAAAACTGTGGGAGTTTTTTGTTTTGTTTTTTATGTTGGTTGGTTGATTGGTTTCGTATTAAGACAAGATATTGCTATGAGTCCCGTGATGGCCTCAAATTCATAAGCCTCCTGCTTCAGTCTCCTGAGTGCTGGAATTACAGGTATGCACCATCACACATGACTAAAGCTGTGATTCTTTTTTTTTAAATTGAGATTAGGTGATTACATAACTTTTACATATTTAACAGTATTGTGGAATAGTGATAATTTAGTTTAAGTCACAAACACATTTTAACGTTCAAAGGCAAATTGTCATTATCATGGTCTATAAAGTTTGTGAATTCTATGAACTTTGACAATACAATTATTTTTTCCACATCAGGTGATATTTACATTTCTTTCCTTTTTAAAGCTGTGATTCTTATATTGCTAATATTTGACCTTTAACTTTCTAGCTGCTTTCCCAGCTTTGAATTCTAGGTAAAGCTCTGGCAACTTTAGTCAGGATGCCTACATTTCCCTGATCACATCTCTTTCCACAGCAATGGGAACAGGAAACAATAAGCATGCAATTTTCCCATCTGCCTACACTTTGAGGGTATTAAATGCTCTTCTGGTTTGTCTACTTCTGAATATGGATTCCGTGTATTAACTAGCTAAAATAAATGTTACTTTTTATAGCTATCAGCTGTTCTCTAAACAACAGGAGAGCCTTCTGCAGGACTGCATGAAGTCAGACATAATGCAACACATTTCCCTACACTTTAGCTCCCTTTCATTAACCTTGGAATATATGAGCTCACATTTTATACAATTGAACCATTTTGATTCTATTTACATTCATATAGATGGATGAATAGAAGTATACTAAAACTTTTGAAAAGATAAATACTACAATGTTATCTGGCTATTTCAGGATGTTGAAATTATATCTGACTTTTTTGTTACTAGCTCTTCCTTTTTTTCCTAATAAACAGGTATTACTTGTGCAATGAGATGAAAGCATTAAAAAGTCATCTGATATAAAGATGTTTTAAAGGGAACTTAGACTCACCTGATGAAACGGTCCACATAAGGCATTGCAAAGAATCGTTTCTTATTGTATCTTTTATTTAGGTACCAAGGTACAGGCCACTGCTTGAACTTGTGCCTGCCAATAAAGTAAAAAGTTATTGACTTACTTAAAAGAAACCATGTTTTTACTTCCCTAATTCCCCGCTCTTTCCTAATTGACTTTAAATGAATTAATCCAACTAAAATCAGGAGAAAAATGAAACCAAAGGATTGGGTTTTGTTTTCTCAGTACAGGAATACTTGATAATACTTGAATTCAGAGACTTGCCCTTTGCTTGGCTTTCTTGCTCAGTTGTCATTCTACCACTTTAACCACACTTTGAGCTCTGCTGTTGGCTGGTTATATTTTTCAAGATGGAGTTTAGTAGTCTTTTCTGTCTGAGCTGGCCTCAAACTGCCATCCTTTGGATCTCAGGACAGGAATGAGCCACCTAAAACTAAAAGTTTTTTCCCAATTGTTATAGTGCAATAATTATTCTCCCAGACTTTAGCTATTTATTGGGATGTTTGGCAATTTCTTTTTCTATGCTGGATTAGATGGCTACACATAACGTAACTTGGATCCAAACACCCTCTAAATTGGAATACAAGAAATCTCATCTACTAACTCTATTACAATAACTTAGTATGAGGACCAGAGAGAGTTTTTAACCACCTGAGATGCCTTCTGCACTTTGCTGAATAATGTATAAAATAATACCAACAAGGCTTCATTTAAGCTACTCACTCAAATGTAAATAAAACCCAGATTAGAAGTTTCTTTACACTGGACTATATCAATTATTTATACCTCAGTGAGAATGTTGACATCGGATCCTTTCCAATTTTCTGAGCAGTGAGGGAACGGTATGTAGCAGAAAAGCATACCATGAAGGATGGCAGTAAAATGTTTCATAATTTGGTTTAGCGCTTATCTTGATGGCAACAGGGACAAATTAAAACTTTTACGTACAACCTTATTCTTCAACCCTTTCAATTTTTTCTATATAATGAGAGAAGAAGTGTGTCCTGAAATTAGCTTTTGAATATAATAATCTAAATTACATGTGTATATATACTGAAAAAAATCCATAACTTTCATCAAATTATCAAAAAGTCATGATTCATATAAGACAAGAACCACTGTTATAAATAACCAATCTAGGAAATGGAGCTGTGACTCAAGTAGTGGAAAATCAGCTTGAGTGAAATGGCCTGATTCAAGCCCCAATACCTAGTACTGTCACAATAAACTATGTATATGTGTAAACTGTATATATCATATATATGTATATATATACACACACACAAATAAATATATATATACATATAGATATATATATATCTGAGCTAGTGACCTTCATTCATATCTTGGTATTCCAAAGAGGTTCTGGATCTCTTCTTATATAATATACATCTCTAGTATATCTCAAGAATGAATTTTTCCTAAGAGATACTGGGCAGGGAATGACACATAGGGTTTCTTCTCCAGTCACAATATAATCTATGTACCAGATGATTCTTCCAAAGATGTCCCTTCTCCAAGCACCAGGTCTAGCTTTTTCTTGACCAGTCTGAAGAAGCCGTAAAGCATCTTCTCTTTCCTGGACAACTTTATCCAATGCATCCATGGACTCAATTACCTGACAAAAAGATTCAATTTCAACAATCACCTACAACAGAATTCTAAAGGTAGAGAACATAAAAGGAATTATGCTTCAGAAAGTCCATGTTGAATATTTTTATCAAGGGACCATTATATCAAGTAGCTCTATTTAGCACAGGATGATTATATGAGTGTCTATAGTATTACTTTCAATAACTCTTTAAGAAGTGTATAGTTTCATTTCAATAAAAATCTGTTTACTTTGGATTTCCATATATTAGTTTTGTTGGAGTGGGATATACTTGCACAGATTTTATTTTGGAGACTCCATGGTATTTCAGAATTTGATTAATTAGTAACATTTGTTACTTCTGTTATACTAAAAACCATATTTTAGCTTCACTGTTTTCTTCCTATATCCACACAGTTTTCTTGCCTGCTTGGTAACTATTACAGGAAAGGAGAATCAGATCTGACATTAAGCTCAAAGATGCTGTGACATGCAAGCAGATACTACTAGAACTTTTTACCTCTTTCTTGTTAAGATTCTTATGTGAAGCCGGGCGCTGGTGGCTCATGCCTGTAATCCTAACTACTCAGGAGGCTGAGAGCTGAGTATCACGACTCAAAGCCAGCCCAGTCAGGAAAGTGCAAGACTTTCTTATCTCCAATTAACTATGAGAAAACTGGAAGTGGCATGGTGGCTCCAGTGGTAGAGCACTAGCCTTGAGCTGAAGAGCTCAGGGACAGCACCCACGCCTAGAGTTCAAGCCCCACAACCGACAAAAAAAAAAAGTCTTATTGTATAATTTTGTTGTACATAATATACTGACAGTAATATGTGTTGGTTTAGAAATAATTATTCATATTTGGGATGTTAATGTCAGATGAGTCAAACATTTTCATAGTTGTAAACAAGCATTTTTTCCTTTTTGTATTTATGTACTTAATTATGTCTAAATAGATGTACAAGGGGATTTCCATTCAACTTGTCAATTTATGAATACAGTGCATCTTGATCAGTGTCATCCCTTCCATCATTCTCCCCTCCATCTATCCCAACCCCACCCATCTCATTACCTACTTTCATTTTCACATATGTACAATGAATATTATGTTGTATTTGCGCACCGTTCCTCTCTCTATTCATTTGCCCACTGTGAGCAGTTTTTAAACGGGTATGTAAGCTATCTTTGAGCACAATAATAGATTTCAAACACTACATATACAATGACTGCAACTCCAGTAGATAAACAGAATCAAGGACAAGAATATTATCCTCTCAATGCAGAAAAGCTCTCTGATAAAATTCAGTAAGAAAAGCTCTGAAGAAATTACAGGTATACCTTAATAATAAAGGTTATATATGACAAAGATATATTTGACATCTTTTTTTTTTTGAGTCCGGTCGTAGGGCCTGAACTCTGGGCCTGGGCACTGTCCCTCAGCTCTTCAGCTCAAGGCTAGTGCTCTACCACTTGAGCCACAGCGCCACTTCCGGCTTCTCTTTTCTTTTTGCTTATGTGGTACTGAGGAATCGAACCCAGGGCTTTATGCATGCAAGGCAAGCACTCTACAACTGAGCCACCTTCCCAGCCCTATATTTGACATCTTAAATGGGGAGATACCAAAACTGTTTCCTCTAAAATCAGGAATAAGTCAAGTGTATCTACTATCTCCATTTTTTTTCTATTAATTTTTTTGTGTGAAAATACCATACAGAGGGGTTACAATTACATGGGCAAGATAATGAGTACATTTCTTATCAAGCATTGTTGCCGCCCCCTCTGTTTCCCTTTCCCATCCCTTTCCATCTCACCCCTACACCCCCCACCCCCTGCCAAAGTTATAAAGTTCGTTTTCCGACATAACGTCTTGTACATCTCATTGTTGCAATGGGTCCACTTGTATCCCTATTTAAACGATTTGTTTTTCCCTTCCCCTCCACAAATTATACCAACATCAAATACAGTGAAAGCAGGGGTTATACCGTGGGGGAGGGACATATAAAGCAACAAAGAAATCATCTTATAAATATGTTAGAAACAATAGCAAGAAAGACCATTTGAGTTCTTAGAATACTTTAACTAGTTAAAAGATATATGCATGACCTCAAAGTACTTCCTAAAATACTTATTTAGATTCAAAAATAAATATAACTATATAGTGGAGAAATCTGACAGAAAACACCTTAACTAAGTTATTAATTCTGACATAATCAGAAATGGAATGAATTAGCACTTTGCTTCCTAATCTATACAATGCAAATATAGTATGTCTCTGACAATAATAAAATCTTACAATGACAATCTTTTTTTTGGGGGGTGGGGTGGGGTTCAGTCGTGGGGCCTGAACTCTAGGCCTAGGAGCTGTCCCTCAGCTCTTCAGTTCAAGGCTAGTGCTCTACCATTTGAGCCACAGCGCCATTTGCGGCTTTTTTCTTTTTGCTTATGTGGTGCTGAGGAATTGAACCCAGGGCCTCAGGCATGCAAGGCAAGCGCTCTACCACTGAGCCACCTTCCCAGCCCACAATGACAATCTTATCTCTATCAATACTATAAAAGCCTCAGAAAGGAGGAGACAACATGCTTGATTAGAAATGTACTCATTACCTTGCCCATGTAATTGTAACCCCTGTATGGTATTTTCACAATTAAAAAAACTCAGACAAATTCAAATTAAGGAACTGGTCTATACATTTTTTTAAAAAATGTAAATGTTAAGCCAGGTGTGAGTGTGCAATGCCCCTAATATGAGGTTTTGGAATTGGAGGCAGGAAAATCTTGAGATCCAGGACAACCTGGACTATGTAGTGAGAATCTTATCTCAAAAGGCCAAACAACAACAAAACCCATTTTAGAAGGGAAAGTCCAAATCTCTAGATAAAAGAGAAAGAAACAAAAAAGAAAAAAAATCTAAAAATGCATGATCTAGGTTCTTTTCCTATAACAGACATTATTAGGCAGCACAGTGGCTCATGCCTGTAATCATAGCTATTTAAAAGGTTGAGATCTGAGGATTGTGGTTCAAAGCTACCCCAGCAGGAAAGTTTATGAGACTATTTTGTCGGCTGGGGCTTGAAATCTGGGCCTGGGCGCTGTCTAGGCTCTTCAGCTCAAGGCAAGCACTCTACCTCTTGAGCCACAGCACCACTTCTGGTTTTCTGGTGGTTAACTGGAGATAAGGGTCTCACAGACTTTCCTGACTGGGCTGGCTTTGTACCATGATCCTCAGATCTCAGCCTCCTGAGTAGCTAGGATTACAGGTGTGAGGCACCTGTGAGTGCCCAATTGGAGACTTTTATCTCCAATTAATCACCCAAAAAAACCTGGAAGTGAAGCTGTGGCTCAAGTGGTAGAACACTAGCCTTGTGCAAAAAACTTTAGGGACAGCACTCAAGCCCTGACTTCAAGTCCCAGCCCTGAGTTCAAGCCCCAGAACTAGCACACACAAAAAAAAAGATTGTTGGGAGATACATATACAATATATAATTTACATATAATATTTATATAACATAAATATTTAATATATTTCATATTTTGTATTTTATATATAATACTATTATATGAATGTTAATTTCCCAATTTAAGAATTAGATAGTGGCTGCCAGGTACCAATGGCTCACACCTGTAATCCTAGCTAGTCAAGAGGGTGAGATCTTTCAAGAACTGAGGTTGGTTCGAGCAGCCTGGGCAGGAAAATTCATACAACACTTATCTCCTACTATTAATCACCAAAAAGTAGGAAGTGGAGCTGTGGCTGTGGAAGATTGTCAACCTTCAGCAAACAATGCTTAGGGACAGCATCCAGACCCTAAGTTCACACTCAAGGACCAGTGCATGCACATGCATGCATGTGTACACACATATTAAGAATTATACAGACTAAGAGATTATTGATTTTTAAATATAAAATTAAATTTTTATAATAAAGTAACATGATACATACATTACTTACTCTCAAAAGCTGAGAACAAATTGAAATGGGAAAAGCAAAGATGATAGCACAAATATTGTGAAATAATTACATCTAAAATCTTGGAAGGATATACAAGACTTCTTTGTACTGTACATGTAGCTTTTTTTTTGTATATCTAACATTAGGTCAAAATTAAAAAGGTTAAAACTTTTTTAAAAATAAATAAAAAACTTTCACTAAGCCACAATAGCCTTTTCATTAATTACAGAAAATAACTGAAGATTTACTGCATACTTTTTTTTAAAACTTTCTCCAATGATTAATGTCTTTTCCTTCTGAAAGGCAATGTGGTAGTACGCTATGACTGGTGTGAAGACAGGAAACTGAAGGTTAGGCAGCAGTACTAAAGGTATCATAAAACCTGAGTTCTGTTCTCATTATGTACCATGACACAGAAAAATCAATAGTATTGATCTTCAAAGCAATCTAGGAAAAATACTTGAAAATATAAAAACATTTTAATTTTACATGGAAAGGTATCTTAACATTTAAAGAAGAGGTATATCTACATTAAAAAGAAGGAAATCTATGCTATATGGGTAGGTAAAAATGCTAATTTCATGAGAGTATATACAGAATAGCTAAGTTTATATAGATAAAAATAAGCAGGTATAGGTCTACAACTAAACATTCCAAAAGATACAAGTTTACTGCAGCTCTATACACAATATACAAACTGTGGAATCATCTGAGGTACTCAGCTAAAAATATGATACATAAAAACCATGGAATATTAAACAGTCATAAAGAAAATTAAATTACATATGTCATTTGCAAGAAAATGAAGGAAAGTGAAGATCATCACGAAGAGATATGTCAAGCTAAAGGGCCAAATATTATTCCTCTGAGGAATAAATGAGAAACACTTAAGACTGATTATTGGGAATGAGAATAGGAAAACAAGAGTTTTAATGAAGAAGGCCTACTTAAACTAACAATTTTTTTCCAAACATGAATTTTCTTAACACCATTTAACTATATATTTTAAAATATTTAGGGCAGTAAGTTTCATTATATATAAATATATATAATATATATACTGCCTTAATTATATATATATATAATATATATATATATATTTTTCTTTTTTGCGGGGGAGTAGGGGGCGTTGGTCGTGGGCTTGAACACTGGGCCTGGATGCTGTCCCTCAGCTCTTCAGCTCAAGGCTAGTGCTCTACCACTTGAGCCGCCACTTCCTCATTTTATATTTTTATGCCACAGTAAAAAAACAAAAAAAAACAAAACTGTAATTCTTAGCTACTCAGGAGTCTGAAAGCAGAAGGATTGCCATTTGAGGCTAGTCTAGACAGAAACAGCTCTCAAGACTCTATCCTAAAAATAACCAGTAAAGAACAGGACTAAGGCATGACTAAGTGGAGACACAACGCCCTGAGTTCAAACCACAGCACTGCCAAATTAAAAAAAAAAAAAAAGGAAACCAAATTACACACACACACACACACACACACACACACACAGAGCTATATACCTGTATGTTGGGAGTTGCAGGTAGGAATGAAGAGTCACTACAGTGTACAGTTGTGAGATGAAAGACATGTGCTAAAACAATAGTTGCGATGGCTGCATAGTTGACTAAATTTATTGAAAATCAAGGTAAAATAACATATCTATTTGACAAGAAATACAGGAGGCAGATACTTCTTTTAGCTTTCACCCTGCCACAGGAGTGTCTAGCCACCCACTAACCTTACCTTTTCTAACCGTTCTGGACTTGGCATTGGCAATCTCTGCCGCTTGGCTTCCTGCTCTAGAGTTAGAAGCATGTTTCTTTCTTTCAGTAAGACATACCTAATCAAAGAATAGACAAGTTAGGATGCAGAGTACTCTAGGGTTATGTGAATAAAGTTGCAACTTTTGACATCAAAATTAGTGATCTGTACTTGAAATCCTTTAGCAATCTTAATATCCAGAATATCATCACAAAGAATAAGCCTTTATTTGTTTTTTTCTGCCATGTTTTTTATTTTGCAAATTAATGCTGAGGGTAACTCACGCAGGATATACACAGATATACCTTTATTTATATGTTTAATAAACCTTGCTTGTGCTCACATAATGTATTTGTTGCAAGTACTTTAAAAAAAAAAGCCTAAAACATGGTTCTTCACTTCAGTGGTCAAAAAAGGAAGGTAAATAACATTTACTCACATGCCAGGCAGTGTGCTGAACATTTTATATCTAGTATTTCACTTAATTTGCAAACCAACCTTTTAAGTTGATATTATTTCCTCTTCCTAAATAAACAAAAGCCATGGCTCACACTAGTTTTTGGTTTTTTTTTTTTTTGGGTCCGGTCATGTGGCCTGAACTCTGGGCGTGGGCACTGTCCCTCAGCTCTTCAGCTCAAGGCTAGCGCTCTACCACTTGAACCACAGCGCCACTTCCGGCTTTTTTTCTTTTTGCTTATGTGGTGCTGAGGAATTGAACCCAGAGCCTCAGGCATGCAAGGCAAGTACTCTACCACCTAGCCACCTTCCCGGTCACACTTGTAATACTAGCTGCTTTGATGTGAGGAGATGATCTGAAGCAAGCTCAGGCAAGGAAGTCCTAGAGACTCTTATCTCCAATTAATCACCAAAAGCCAGAAGTAGACATGTGGTTCAAATGACAGAGCACTAGCATTGAGTAGGAAAGCTCAAGGACAGTGCCCAGGCCCTGAGTTCAAATCCCAGTACAAACACAAATAAATGAGTAAATAAATAAGTAAAGCTGAGAGAAGTAAGGTATTTGGGGTCATTTAGCCAATTCTGATTTGGGGTCTTGGGATTCACTGTATACAAAATCCATTCTATTTTTAAAATTCATTCTGCTTCTGAATTTGTAATGTGATGTAGTTATTGGGTGGGAGAGAGAAATATCAGAATAATTAATTAGAGATGAAATATTCTCTCCTAGCTAAGATGACTAAGGAAAGCTTCACAAAGAAGCTAGGATTTGTTAAGATGGAAAGGAGAGTAAAGCAATTATAATCAAAGGTACCAATGAAGTACAGTTAAAGTGGGGATAGATTCTATGGGTCCAACTTGGAAGAAAAGTAAGAAAATAACTGTGGAAGGCATTGAAAGTCAGATGAAAGGAATCATGGTACTTTGTATTAGAGAGAACAATC
This sequence comes from Dipodomys ordii, assembly GCF_000151885.1. Taxonomy (NCBI): domain Eukaryota; kingdom Metazoa; phylum Chordata; class Mammalia; order Rodentia; family Heteromyidae; genus Dipodomys; species Dipodomys ordii. The sequence continues at coordinate 785,835 of NW_012267391.1, forward strand.
TGGGGAAAAGGAGTGACAGAAGACTGGTTTTAGCCACAATGAATGTAAAGTAACATTAAAGTACAGTAATGACCCTCTTATTGATAACCTAAAATAATACTGCTTTAATGCAACTTATTTTCTATGATGAATACACACATACAAACACACCTCACTAGTGGTTTTTATAAGCACTTTCCAAATCTTTTTGTAAGGGTCTCAGTATGTAGACCAAGCTAACCTGGAACTTACTATGGAGTCAAGGTTGGCCCCAAGATCTCCATTCTTCTGCCTCTACCTCCTAAGTATTGGGATTACTAGCCTGACTTTAAAAAAAAGTGCCAAAACATAAATAGCCTTTTGAATGTTGTAATGCATGCCTACTAAAGTGCCAAGGCAGATAACAATCCTGAGTGAAGTGGATTGGTTAAACGAGGAGCAGGGTGCACAAGAGCCCTGGTGTACACTGCTCCATCTACTAGGAAGAACTCCCACACAGACCATGTGGGAAGACAGGGACAGTGTGGACAGACCAGTCTGATTATTCAAAGGAAGCTAGAAGTCTTCCTCATATAAAATTTCCCATTTTGAACATAAGTATGATTAAACAGAACACCTATGGGATAAATGTCAACAAAGATATAACCCACTTAAATTCATCAGGAGACTCTGCCAGAAAATTCCAACAAAATAACCCTCCAATGAATAACTAATATAAGCTAATCTGCAGAAGAATCCAGACCAAGGAAAAGGAAATATAAAGGAGAAAAGTGTGAATGTGACCAAGTATTCCTCAACTTGATTTTATTGTTAATTTACTGAAATTGCTAGGACAAATATGTGACTGGTAACAATTATAGTAAAATTTCTAAACTCCCATTTACTTCAAAACCATGATAATATATCATAGCTTAATCTAACATTTTTCATATTTATAAATCTCATATTTATAATCTCATGATCTAATACATCATATGTATAATCCACAGTACTATGAAACAAATCATTTTGCTCAGTTTCTTACAGCAAACAGGTGCACAGTTGTTACCTGACTATCACACTATAACTGTTTCAAACAGGTATACAGTTGTCACCTATCACACTATAACTGCTTCTAACAGATGCATAGCTGTTACCTATCACATTGTAACTGTTTCAAACAGATATATAGTTGTCACCTGACTATCAAACTGTGACTATTTCTAACACCCAGGTAACACTGTACTTAGTGCACCTACCAAAGTTTATGTAAATCTTCATTACTTTTGTTCCTTAACTGTTGACAGGTCCATGCAGCTCCTATTAAAATTATAAATCAAAACATGAAATAAATGGACTTAGAAAAATTATGTTAAGTAAGTCTAACATAGAAAGACAAATCACACATTTTTTTCTTCTCATATGTGGATGTTAGATCTAAAATACAAATACACATGATAACATATACAGGGTATATGCATATACACACAAACTGACTAAAGGGAAGAGTCCAACAGTGTAACTCCTTCGAGCAACTAATCAACCATTTAACAAAATACCAGGAAGCTGAAACATGTTGTGGGAGGGCGATAAGAAGGGAGTGGAGGGTCTATACAAATGGAGTGAGGAAGGGTGAGCAAAAAGAGTTCTTATTTTCAGTGTATACTATGTAAAAACTTAACCATGTAACTTGAAGGTAGGGACAGGATGGGGAAAAATGAAGAACAAAGGAAGGGGTGACATTGATTAAGATGCATCATACTTATAACCTAACTTCTGAAATTAAAACCCATTTGTATAACTATTTAATAAATATAAATAAATATATTTTTTAAAATGCAAAATGTGTTTAGCTATTTTCTTTTGGTCACAATAAATCTGTTAACCTCTAAACCTGTAAAACATAGAATAGCATTATTATATTATGTAATATAAAATTAAGAGCTTAAATAACAGTATTCTGTCAACAGCCTTCAAAGGTTGTTAACGTTAGTGGTTGCATTTTCACACACTAATACAAAAATATCTGTAATATAAACTTTCAATTTTCACTTAAAAATGGGATTTAAAATAAACCCTAAAAATCACCCCAATTAATAGTTTTTATCTACTTCTCTTCTAGGAACAATTCTGCCAACCTCCAAGGAACAATTCACTCTAGGAGTGAATTTTTTTCCTAGTCTCAAAAAAAAAGGAAAAATATAAAAAAGATGAAAGGAGATACCTAACTAATTCCTAAATTGGAGAAATACTTGTACAATGACAAATGATTCAGCAAATTTATTGAATATTTAAACTTTTTTTTTTTTCCCCAGTCCTGGAGCTTGAACTCAGGGCCTGAGCACTGTCCCTAATGCTTCTTTTTGCTCAAGGAGCACTCTACCATTTGAGCCACAGCACCACTTCTAGCTTTTTCTGTTTATTTGGTGCAGAGGAATTAAACCCAGGGCTTCATGCATGCTAGGCAAGCACTCTATTGCTAAGCCACATTCCCAGACCTAAATTAAATATCTTACCAGATTTCACTTTTTGTTCCCCCCAATTCTTTGGATCATCAAAAAATTCTTCTAGTCCTCTTGTTGACAATGTGGTATGAAATAATTTAGGTCGGTGCAAAGAAGTGACATTTGGTACACTCTTATGCAGGAAACTAAGAGAAAACCTGCAACTGAACACATATAAATAGATGAATAAACCTTTAAAATATCTGGATCTTATGAGCAATAAACTGAATCATTTCCTCACTGCAATATTAAAAAAAAAAGACTCAGAATTGTTATACCAGAAGCAGTAAAAAATTTAAAATGCTACAGAAAATTTATGTTACTTTGTACAAGTTGCTATCCTGTAATTTAGAAATTATATTTTAAGGTGACCTTTTTAATCTTCATTCTACTATGGCAAATAAAATCTAGAAGCAGACAAAACAATCTGCAGGCCAATTTTACATCATGTATTTGGGGTCCAGAATGCTTCTTCCTTTCATTCTGTAACTGCACATCTAGAAACTATAGAATTTCAACTACAGAAATTACTATGGAGAGGCACCTACAAATTTTCTATTGAAAGTGTTTTATGTGACATCAAAATTTAACAATTACACGAATATGCAATTAGGGAATGGTTAAAATTATAATGCATAATAAACTTAGAAATTGTTTTAAATAATATCTAAAGACTTGGGGAAAACATTTTACAAAAACAAAATGATGTAAAGTACCATAAGTGCTGTTTTCCTACCAAGAATATTAAAGTTGAAACAATCAGCTAAATCCAAATGAATGATATTTTTTAAAAAGCTAATCTTATTTTTTTTCAAGTGTCAACATTGCTACAATATGGTGGCTCACATCTGTATTCCTAGCTAATCAGCTTAACGGCCAACTCAAAAGCCCACCTAAAAAAAAGCCAAGAATGATGGTGTTTTATCTTATTTACAAATATCTATGTAAACATATCCAGGGTCATATGCATATATAGACAAATGCATTAACTAAAGTATGGCATATTCAAGGGAGAATTCCAGTGGTATAATTCCTCTGAACAACTTATAGTCTAACAAAATAAATACCAGGATGCTGGAACACCAGGTGTCAGTGAGAGAGGATGTCAAGGGGAGAGGCATAAATGAATGAAAAAAGGAAGGGTGGGAAAATGTAATCATAATATTCAAAGTATATATGTGAATGGGACTAGGGGAATGAGGGACTAAGAAGGGTTGGAAAAGATGGGGGAGAGTGATGAAAGAGATGACAGTGATCAAGCAAGATGCACTGTACCCAAAAACTGACATGTTGAGTTGAAACCCTTTTGTACAATAACTTAAAGGTTAAAAAAAAAAAAAGACGTGTCAGGGCTGGTGGCTCACACCTGTAATCCTAGCTACTCAGGAGGCTGAGATCTGAGGATCAAGGTTCAAGGCCAGACCCGGCAGGAAAGTCTATGAGACTCTTATCTCCAATTAGCCATCAGAAAACTGGAAATGGTGCCTTGGCTCAAGTGGTAGAGTGTGTCTTGAGCTGAAGAGCTTAGGGACAGCGCCCAGACCCAGATTTCAAGCCCTACGACAGAAAAAAAAAACAAAAAACAAAAAAAGAAGAAGGGTAGCATATATCTGTGGTCCCAGACACTCAAGAGGTGAAAGTAGGAGGCTCATGGTTTGAGGCACAGCCTGGGCAAAGAAAAACACCTTACCTAAAAGATAAACTTAAAAAACAAAACTACCCAGATGGGAATATGCCAGAACTAGTAGAGTGCTCACCTAGCAACTGTGAGGCTTTAAGTTCAAATCGTATGGAGGTAGGAAAAAATTCAGTATCATGAAATTAAAAACAAAAAATAATCTAGTTGAAAAAAAATAAAAGGTTGAAAACATAAAATAACGAATCCAATAAACTGAGCATTACTGGATCCTGCATGCAAAAGAAAATTAACAAAGGCATTATCAGGACATATATTAAATAATCCTAGTCTTATAACAGTATTTTCTGAGTACAATCGTTGTAATGTAGTAAAGCAAGGTCCTTGCTCTTAGAAGATGTATGTCATGATGTTGGAAATATAAGCCTCAAACAGTTCAGAACAAAAGTATATAGATATATAAAAAATAAAGTAATGATTGGTTAATAAAAGTACAGACTGTGGTAACTGTACTATAACAATTTTTCTATTTTGCTGAAAAAATTTTAAACAAAATAAAATTGGGGAAAACAGTAGTAAACAAAATATGTATATATATATGTATATGATCCTATTTTAAAATACATCTGTGTCTATAGGAATGGTTAAAAGGAACGGATGAAAATCTGCCATTTTTGAGTTGATGGTAGTTTTTAGTTACTGCTGCAAAATGCGATACACATTTGACCAACGTGTTTGCAAGTAAATAGGTATTTACTTAATGCTAGAATTGTTTTCAGAAAAGGATGAAGAGATAATTGATTCACGTTTGTTACCCTGTTCAAATTGCAACCACTGCAAAAATTAAAAGCAACTGAATATGTGTAAGGTTAGTGCAAATAATAATACAGTAGCACATAATAGATGCTCAGTAACGTGCACTCGGCAGCAATGTGCTAAATCATATTTACCTAAAGCAAAAAAGGATTGGTTATCCAGAAGACAAATGTGTTTCACCTGGAAATAATGAACAGCACATTCTGTTAGGTTCTGCGACGACCCTCCCTACTCTCTTTTTTTCATCCAATCAAACCTAAGCACAGTTCAGTTCATAGGATAAAGTTCTTAAACTCATACACCGTAAGAGTGGCTTCTGTATTTTCAGCTGTAATTCAATAAATCCAGGGTAAAGAAAGCCTTATGAGTGCCTAGTCCACAGTAGGCAGCAACATGATTGAGGCAGAAGCCTGTGTTAGCGGTGAAGTTCTCTGAGGTCGGGCCTGGCCATCAGGGGGGTAAATTCCTTTTCTAAGCTGTTTTCGCCAGAGCCACAAACATCCCCAGTGGAGGAGGTGGGGAGACCTGCTCTTCACACCACTTACCCTGTGCTAGCGGGGGCCTTAGAAGTAATTAACGATCCAGAAACCTTCAGGACTGCGGAGAGTCTTCTACAAAATACACCCAAGCCGCCTCCAGCCATTTTTTTAATAAAGGCCGGGGGGGGGGGGGAGGACTTCGTCCGCTGTAAATGACGTCACTTCGGTCGCCTCACGCTGACTGAATGAAGCAAACCGGAACAGGACCTTGCCATAACTGAACATGGCCGAATCTCACCTTTGCCGTCATTGGTAAATTGGCCCTCCCGGCTCCCGTTACTCTCGCATCTTCCCCTTTGCCGGACGTAGCCATGGCGGCCATGAGTTTACTGCAGCGGGCTTCGGTCACTGCGCTGACAGCTCTGTCTGGCGGCCGACTCGGTACGGGACTCGGATTCAGAGGCTTTCTCACCCGCGGCCTTCCGAAGACTGTCGGTGGGTGCTACCCTCGGGAGAGAGCGCAGGCCACGCGGGCGGGGGACACGGGGGAGCCGTTCCCAAGTGACCTTGGTGGGATCCGAGGTGGACAGGACACGCCGGGGCTTTGGGAGAGGCACAGTGCCAACTTGGGAAGGTCTATCCTATAGTAATCAGATCGTTTAAATTGTTCTTTAGCTTTTGTAAAAAACAAAACAACACTTTGCCCTTCACTGTTGGCAGCTGAGGCGGGGAAAGCCCGAGGTGAGACCTGTGTCTCTAAAGGAACAGGTGTGGGGTATGTGGGATGTTGTTGTGTTTTGCGGAGACAGCCTAGCTTTGTATAATTCAATCTACTTGTAAATCCAGGCTGATTTCATTACTACATATTCACCAGCATTATAGTCTCCTTATAAAGAAACTTAAAACAATTTCGTGGATTCCTAAAGCTCATTAACTCATGGGCACAATAATCACCGTGTCCTATGAGTGCTTAGTCCCAAGTCTGCATACTTAACATCCGTGGGCTTCTCAATGACACAATTGACCGTTTGTGAGAGTAGAACTTAGTGCACGTGAAACGTTATCCAGAACCTGGTGCCTTGTGTGAGGCCGGATGGTGCATCTGTAGCCCCACCACTGGGGAAGCTGAGGCTAGAGGATTGCAAGGTCGAGACCAGCCTTGGCTACAAAGCAAGAAGCTAGATAGTTTTATTCCCATATTACTGACTTCACTGTGCAAAATAAGGCACCACTCCTAACAAATTAATAATGACAGCTAATATTAATCTGTTAGGTATCAAACACCAAAGGCTCTCAAGTATTTATTTAATCTCCTTAATCAAACATTAACCATACTTTGTTTACCCTATGCAATACAAATAGAGAGGAAGTCAAACCTTTACCATAAAGCCCAAAAGATTGTCTCCATCTTAAAAACAGTTTATCTTATTTTACTTCTCTTATACTTTCCCAGTTTAATTTTAATCATGCCATTTCACATAATGAGGTAATACTCATATAGCTTGCTGGAACATGATGAAAAGGACTGGTAGTATTCGATAAAGTTCCTGAAAAAGTTTAAACCTAAACTACATGTGCTACATTCCTTGGCAGAATCCTTTTGTAAGCTATTTCTGATTACAGGTATCCTCAAATATGCAAATATAAATCTTTCAAATACTCCCTCAGTTAATATTTGAGTTTAGGTAGAGGAAAGGTGAGGTGAAATGTTATTCCTAAGTTCCTCTTTGTACACTATTCCTTTCTCTTAAGAGTTCTGTAAGGGGGCTGGGAAGGTGGCTCAGTGGTAGAACGCTTGCCTTGCATGCATGAGCCCCTGGGTTTGATTCCTCAACACCACATAAGGGAAAAAAAGCCGGGCGCTGTGGCTCAAGTGGTAGAGCGCTAGCCTTGAGCTGAAGAGCTGAGGGACAGCACCCAGGCCCAGAGTTCAGGCCTATGACTGCCCCCCCCCAAAAAAAGGATCAGTATCAGGAGTGTAGGTCCTTTGCCATGGGAACAGGAAGGATCTAATAGATAGATATCTATTACAAGATGAGTGTTTATCTCTGTAGTATTTTCAAAGGTATTTTGTATCTGTCATTATGGACTGAAGGTTTTAATCTCTTTTATTATGGTTTCATCTATTCCTAAAATAATGTATGCTCCTGAATAGAAGGGAAGCCTTATTTTGTTTTTCCTGGAGCTAAGCTGCTTAAACTCAGATCCTGGCTTCTGAATTGAGAAGCTCTATGACCTTGAGTCATCTTGGAACTAAAGTGGAAGGCACTTACTTGCTCATAATTTACATGCCCTTATCTTTTTTTAAAAATGATAGTTTTAACCTAATTCATAGATTAATTGTGAAGAGTAAATGGGAAAATTTCCAGTACCTGACATAGGCTTTTCTTTTAAAAATATTGGTAAAATGCATACAACATAAAATGTACTGTCTAAATCATTCTAAGTGTGCAATCCAATGGTATTTAATACACTCATAATGCTGTATAACTATCACCATCACCCATAACTCCTTTTATCTAGTGAAACTATATTCACAAAACAAAAACTCTACATCAGCCCCTCACAGCCACCATTCTTTTGTCTCTATGATTTTGGACTACTCTAAATAACTCATAATTGGAATAATCTAGTAGTTGTCCCTTTGTACTTAGCTTATTTCATTTAGCATGTCCTCAAAGTTCATCCATTTTGTAGCATATATCAAAATTACTTTTTAAAGCTAGATAATATTTCATTGTATATATATGCATTTACCACTCAGTGTCTGAGGCAGACTGGCTCCAGGACACCCACAGATTCCAAAATCATTAGTTATTCAAGTCTCATATATTCTATGTATGTCCTCTCATATACTTTAAATTTTCTCAGGATTACTTTATAATACTTAACGTAATGCAGTGCTATACAAATCATTCTATATTGTGTAAGGGCAAATATCAAGGAAAACATATGTGTGTTCACTACAGATGTAATTTTTTTGGGGGGGACGTCAGTAGTGGGGCTTGAACTCTAGGCCTGGGTGCTGTCTCTGAGCTCTTTAGCTGGACACCACTTGAGCCACAGCGCCACTTCCGGCCTTTTTTTACTGTTTATGTGGTGTTGAGGAATCAAACCCAGGGCCTCATGCATGCGAGGCAAGCACTCTACTGCTGAGCCACCTTCCCAATCCCCAGATGTAATTCTTTTTCCAATACTTTCCATTTATGGTTGGTTGAATCCAAGGAAGTAGAGTTCACAGATACAAAGGCTCCACTGTCTACTCATTTTCTGTGGACATTTGAATTGCTTCTGTGTTTTTGCTATTGTGAATAATGCTGTGAGCATGCTTCTACAAATGTCTCCTTGAGATTTCACTTTCATTTCTTTTGGGTATAGACACAGAAGTAGAATAACCTTTTCATAGAGTAGTCCTATATTTAATGTTTTTGAGGTATTGCCTGGAATGGCTATACCATTTTGCATTGTTACCAGCAGTATAAGAGATCAAAATTTTTTGCGTTCTCACCAACACTGGTTGTTTTCTGGACTATATACTTATTTATTGTATAGTGCTAGGGTTTGAACCCTTAGCCTTGTGATTACTAGTTAAGGCCTGTCTTGTTTGATCCCTGCTCCCATCCCTTTTTTTAATTTTGTTTTTGAGATAGGGTCTCATTAGCTTTACCCAAGATGGCCTCAAACAGCCATCCTCTGCCCTCTGCCTTCTGAGTAACTGGGATTAGAAATGGGTACCACCACACCCAGCTGGATTTCTGTTTTTTGTCTTTTTTAAAATTTCTTGTTTTTTATGGTACTAGGGTTTGAATTCAGAGTCTTCTATTTGCTAGGTAGATGCTCTACTGCAAAGCCACATCTCCACCTATTATGTGTTGGTTATTTTCGAGATAAGATCTGGAAACATAGCCCAACCACTATTCTTCTATTTTATGCTGCATGGGTGCACAGGTGCACACCACTACATCAAGCTTTTTTTCATTGAGTTGGACTCTTGAGAACTTTACTGCCCAGATTAGCCTAGAATCACAATCTTCCTGATCTTAGCCTCTTACATGACTTGGAATAAAAGGCACATGCCACTATACCTATATGTTGGTTGAAAAGGGTTTGATGAACTTTTTGCCTAAGCTCCCCTTGAATCATGATCCTCCTGATCTCAGTCTCCAAGAAGCCAGTGACTGGCTGAATTCTTGCAGTAACCTTTCTACTAGGTAGGCAGTAGTGGCTCATTGTAATTTTAATTTGCATTTCCTTAATGATTAATGTTGAACATCTTCTATGTTTTAATTTCTACTTTCATACAAGTCATTGTGTTTTGAGTTGGTTTATTGTTGAATTTTAGGAGTTTTCGATTCTCGGTATCAATCCCTTATCAAATACATCAATTTCAAGTATTTTCTCTCTTTACATGGAGAAAAATTTTATTCTGTTAATAGTATCACAAGGTGTACAAAATTTATATTTTTCCTTAAGTCCAATTTATTTTTGAACCCCATTTTTTTGGGGGGTCCAGTCATGGGGCCTGAACTCTGGGCCTGGACGCTGTCCCTCAGCTCTTCAGCTCAAGGCCAACACCCTACCACTTGAGCCACAGTGCCACTTCCGGCTTTTTTTTCTTTTTGCTTATGTGGTGCTGAGGAATCCAACCCAGGGCCTCATGCATGCAAGGCAAGCACTCTACTACTGAGTCACCTTCCCAGCCCA
>NW_012267391.1:798256-810505 GCF_000151885.1 Dipodomys ordii
TATACACAATGGAGTTCTATGCCTCCATCAGAAAGAATGACATTGCCCCATTTGTTAGGAAATGGAAAAACTTGGAAAAAATTATATTAAGTGAAGAAAATCTGGCAGTTACATGGTTGTAAGTTATGTTTGTCCTAATTTTTTAGAATATAAGCAGATGGCTCAGAACATTTTTAAAAAGTTTAATGAAATAGATGTTAGAGTTCTTACTAATAATAACAGTTACCTGTTACCTTGAATGACATGAGTATTTAACTGGTAATTTTGAGTACAGAAAGAACAGACAGTTGCTAATTGCTTTAATATTCATGGTATTAAAATGCAACCAGACCAGGCTTTCTTCCATGGTTCTTTTTTTTTTTTTGGTCAGTTATGGGGCTTGAATTCTGGGCCTGAGCTCTGTCCCTCAGCTCTTCAGCTCAAGGAGAAGGCTCTACCACTTGAGCTACAATGCCACTTCCGGTTTTCTGAGTGTTTAATTGGAGATAAGAGTTTCATGGACTTTCCTGCCCAGGCTGGCTTTGAACCATGATCCTCAATCTCAGCCTCCAGAGTAGCCAGGATTACAGCGTGAGCCACCGGCGCCCAGCTCCATGGTTCTTTTTTAAATTACATTTCTATATAATTGTCATCAGAGTCCCTAAAACCACATATAGTTTAATATCACTCCCCATACTCCATATGTGAGTTTAGAGCACATTGACTCATCTTAGTAAATGCTGTGTGCTTTTAGGGATTTGATAAAAAGATCTCTACTGATATTTAATAAGCTTAAGGAATGAAATTCAGCATAGAGGTAGTGCTCCTTGGTCAAAAGGCAGAAGATAGGGTAAGGGACACATTCATGTTTTGTGCTTGTAATTGTAGTACATCAAATTAAGATTAAATTCACTTTTGGCTTTTTTTTGTGTGTGTGAACAACTAAATTTGAGGGAATCCAGGTAGGATTCCCACTTATACTTACCACTTACTTATAATAAAGTTAGAAGCCTTTTAAATTTAGCCTTTTGAAATATGTGTGAAGAATTTTGGCATCCTGTGCCATTCAGTGTTAAACACTGTTGTAGAAATGGCTTTATGTTTTGGAGATTCAACAAGTCAGCTATATTGCAGGGCTTTTAAAAGATCCTTTTGGTGGTATACTGCACTAATGAATCATCATCTTTTTGGCATAATAGGCCAGTCCATTACCCATTACAAATTCATCTAAAGTGGTCCTTTTCTCAGTTTGTAGACACCTTTCTCCTAACTCCACCATCTTGTCTAAACAGAACTTTCCTTCTAAGTCTGTTCTCTTCTATTGTATAATTGTTCTACTAATGCACAGTTTCTTCCCTTTGTTACCCTTCTAGATTTATGTTACTTGTTTAGTGTCCATTTTTCCAAACAAGATCTATACCCCTCTTAGACTAAAGTCTTAGCTTGGGATTTGTATATAGTAGGCATTTAAATATTTATGGAATTAAATTAAATATTTATTGAATAAATGAGCCATACTATTACCCAGCTATTTTCTTCATCTAGTCTACTAAAGCTTCTCTAATAGTATCTTTTAAGTGATTTGCTGAAATCTACACTTACTTGAATTCTCCTAATCTTGTTATTTTAGAAGCCTTAGTAGTATGAATTACACTTATTAAATTCATATTGGCTTCTAAACCTCTCATGCACTAATCTCTCAAATTCATTGCAAGTTAATATAGATGACACCAAATTTAAGACCAAATTCAAAACATAGGTAAAAGTAGCAGTGATAAAGAGCCGGGTATAGTGACAATTGCCTATAATCCCAGCTACTCAGAAAATGAAGGCAGAAGTAGGCAAGTTCAGGACCAACCTGGGCAAAAGATCACCAAGATTTCATCTCAATACATAAGCCAGAAGTAGTGGTGTCTGCCTGTTATCCCCACTCTGTAGGATCTGTGGCCAACCCCCAGGCAAAAGCACAAGATCCAAATTGAAAAATAGCTAAAAGCAAAAAGGATGAGGATATAAGCTTAAGTTGTGGGGTGGCTGCTTATCAAGCTGAGACCCTGCGTTCAAACTCCAATATCACCAAGAAAAAGAGTGGTACCAGTTAAAACAAAACCCAGTTTTACTTCTGCCCTGAAGGTTCTGCATCCTCATATCTAATCAGTCACAGATCAAAAATATCCAAAAAAATGGTTTATAACTATACATGTACAGTCTTTGTTCTCATTTCCTTAACAGTACAATACATAGCATTCACTGTATGTGATATTAGCTATTCTGAATAATCCAGAAATTAAAATATGTGACAGAATGTGCATAAGTTATGTGCAGATACATCATTATATTATATAAAGGACTTGAGCATCTACAGATTGTGTTATATGTAGGGGTCCAGGAGCCAAACCTTCATGGATACCTGTACTGAAGGATGACTCTGTACACATTACACCAGTGCAGATTGAGGGGAAGTCTCAGCTGATGAAGAGCAGTGTTGGCTTCTGGGAGAAAAAGATGTCCTCTGGGTCCAAAGGATAGTTTTCAGAAATGAAGAGAGCATTTCACACCTTAAATGTGAACAAAGGATGCAGATATTTCTGATATCTATGACTGAAATTCCTTAGTTGGAAATGAACGTTTTTGTTTTCAGCATGACTCATGTAAAATTTGAGTTCAGATGCCCAGCAGAAGCATAGTAATCTTGTTTTTTCCCTACAGCCATAGATGCCTTTCTCTGCTCCCAGAGGGAGAGACTTAAAAGATCTGTAGTGATCTTTACAGACTTCCAAGAAAGCAAAAGCTTGTCTAAGAAAGAGGATCCATCAGTGAAGTTCTGCCTCATCTTATTTGTAGGAAGGATTGATTATGTTCCACTAGGGGATAATTTGAAGAGGAGGATATTCTTAATCAGAAGTAGCTTATAAATGAAATTTATCAAGATAAGAGTATACACTTGTAACAAAACTATACATTTGTTGAATAAATACTGCTGGTCCTTTCCATCTGTTTTTTTTTGGTTGGTCGTGGGGCTTGAACTCTGGGCTTGGGCGTGATCCCTGCGCTCTTCAACTCAAGATGTGTGCTCTACCACTTCAGCCACAGTACCACTTCTGGTTTTCTAGTGGTTTTTATTGGAGATAAGAGTCTCATGGACTTTCCTGCCTGGGCTGGCTTTGAACCGAGATCCTCAGATCTCAGCCTCCTGAATAGCTAGGATTACAGGCATGAGCCACCAGCACCGGGCTAGATGTTTCTTTAACATAAGATAAAGCTATATAGTGGTAGAGTGCTTGACTAGTATGTGTGGATGGCCTGGGGATTGATCCCTAGCACAGGGAAAAAAATAAAATAGGAATAGATAATAAATCAGTCTTTGTTTGAAGATATCCCACCTACTGTGGCTTTAGTTCCCAAAGCATTTTAAAATCTTATGTCTTATTGAACATTTATATACTTGTCTTATAGTCTGATTTTATCACATAACAGTACATCTGCATGAATCTTATCTAAAGTAGTGTAATCTAATAATTCCAGCTCCCGTGCGACAGAGTTCAGACCATGGGAAAAGACTGTTCATCATCAAACCTTCTTCCTTCTATGACAAGCGTTTTTTGAAATTATTGGTGAGTTAATTTTTTTTGTTGAGCTCAAATCTTGGCATACATATAGGAAAAATTACTGTTTTCTTTTTAGAAAATGTCTTTGTTTTTTTTATAAGAGATTTGATTTATAATTTAAAATTTCCTTCCTCAGAAGACACTGTATAGTAAAATCTGATTTGCTACTAAATTGTTTTTTAAATTAATGAAAACTTTCTTCAAAAAAAAGATTAATACTGATTGAAGGTAAAACTTAAGTCTTTTTTTTTTCTAGTATACTGAGTTCTGAAAGTAGTGTATTCTCTGCTTGAAAGAATAGAAAAACAAGTCTTCAAGACTCAGAATGTATCTTTGTGGCTCAGTGCCTGCTTATCATGTTTCTGGCCCTGGTTCCATTTCCAGCGTACACACATAGACACAGACACACACACACACACACACACACACTCATACAGAAAAAAATTACAAAGCAAAAATTGATTTATATAAAGATGATTGCTAAATACTCTTTAAATTACCAAGGAACTTCTGGAAAGACTCTTTCTAAATAAGCTCTTATTTTGGCATGTGATTTTTTAAATTTATATGTTATTATTCGGGAACATTAACGTCAGAGTGATACTGACCTATAATACAACTTTAATTTAGAGATAATAGTCTTATTTACAGTATTAACTGTATGTTTGTATTTCAGTGCTCTGGGCAAACAAACAAAAAAACAGAGGCCCAGAAAAGAGGAGATTGTTTGGGCTTCCTGCCAGTCCTGGGAGCTGGTTGGAGCTGGTTTGAGATCTTCTCTTGCCTTTCCTTTATGCTGCGCCCCCTCTTTGTCCCCTGATTGAGCTTCCTCTTGCCATAACTAAATCAAACCCCTTTTGTACTTTTTAGCTTTATTCTTTTTTTTTTTTTTTTGTCGGTCATGGGGCCTGAACTCTGGGCCTGAGCACTGTCCCTCAGCTCTTCAGCTCAAGGCTAGCGCCTTACCACTTGAGCCAAAGCACCACTTCCAGCTTTTTCTGCATATGTGGTGCTGAGGAATCGAACCCAGGGCCTCATGCATGCAAGGCAAGCACTCTACCACTGAACCACCTTCCCAGCTCCTAGCTTTATTCTTAATACAGAAAATTTTAACTTTAATTATAATGTTTTAACCAAATAGTAAAAAGTCACATATATATTGTATTATACTTTTACAATTAATCTCTTTTTTTTTAACCTCAGTTTTGGTGAAAATATAGGATCTGAAGGCTAGAATAAAACAGCATCACACAAATGAATTGTTTGATTCTGTATCTCCAATTTTATTTTGCAAACTTTAAAAGGCAATTATGAGAGGATTATTTGAGTGTGAAGAGAATTATGAGATGACCATGAGCTGTTTATTTTTAAATTTTTACAGAGATTCTACTTATTGTTGACTGGAATACCAGTAGTAATTGGCATCACTCTGCTGAATGTATTTATTGGTAAGTTCTCCTTCATTGCTGATACCATCCAAATGTTAAACTTTTAAAACATATGAACATTTATTTTTTAAATGGAAATGTTAATAGCAAAATGAAAAACTTTAGTCAATAAAATAAGCATAAGCAAGCCAAAGATAAATTCATCCTCATAATTCATTAGGATTATTGTAATCTTCTAAAAACTAATGGTATTAAAGATAGTAAACATTAGATTTTCATGGGAAATGCTATTCAGAATATTCCTAACATCTTGAATCCTAAAATATTTTATTTAGTAGGTATATAAAAGACCAGATAAAATAATTTATTATGTCTTGTAATATCCTGTAGAAACAGTTTGGATGTGGTGGTGCATACCTGCTGTCCAAGTACTGGGAAGGCTGAGGCAGGAGGATCATGAGTTCAAGGCCAGCCTGGGCTATACAGACTGACCAAGAAGAGGGTGGGAAGGGGCAGCTCTCATAGACAATGCCTTATGCCCAGAAGATGCTAAAAAATATCCAACAAATAAATTGACTTTCACCTAGATCAAAGCAAATTTCAAAAATTAAGTCTTTAGTAGTACAAATTAAGGAAAGAAGAAAAATGATTTTAACATAAAGTTAATTTATTGGTAAATAATTACTATGGGGCTTCACAGAGTGACTTATACCTGTAATCCCAGAAAGCAGAGGTGAAAATGAGGTGTATGGTGAAAGGCCAGCCCTGGAAAACCCTATCTAAAAATTAAAGCCCAAAAGGCTAAGATCATGTCTCAGATGATGAGTACTTGCTCACAAAGGTTCTGTATTCAATCCTCAATAATTGTCTCTACCCAAGGAAAATTAATATAATAGATTCCATTTTCTCTTATTAGGTGAAGCTGAATTAGCAGAAATACCAGAAGGCTATATTCCAGAACACTGGGAATATTACAAGGTCTGTAGAGATCTTTGAATTATCTTCTATTAGTTGTCCTGTCAGGCAATTGTGGGGTACAGCTTTATATTCAATATTTAGTATCACGTATATGACACATTATTTTTTTACAATCAAATGCTCTGGATACTTCATTACCTTTTATTAAATTTATCATTTTCTTAAAGATTACACAATGTGTTCTCAACCTACTAGTGTAAAAGAATTTACCCTAAATTTATTGCCATAGGAAAGATGTTTTAAATACTTAAGCTAAGCTGTCATTGTTGAGCACATACTGTGTAGCAAGCACCATGCCTAGAGTTATGCAAATATCACCTCATCTCACATAAATTAAAAGGTAACTGTTACTCCCTGTGGAGGGATGAGCAAACTTAGACTTCATGGGATTAAGTTACCTATATATATATATATATTGGAACCTAGTCACTATACTATATTGCCACTACCATCAAAACTCATAACTTTCTTTACAGGCATTGAGAAATGGCCTTAAGTGGTTGTTTCTTATAAAATTTTATTACCTAAATAAGTCATATATTTTAAAAAATTGTTACATTATTAAATTTTCAGGTAAACTAGCTGGGCAAGGTGACTCATGCCTTTAATTCCAGTTCTTTGGGGAGACCAGATTGGTGTCAGTAAGGAGGAAATAATTTTGTGAGACAGTTGGGCACCAGTGGTTCACACTTTTAATCCCAGCCACTCAGGAGCCTGATATATAAAGATTGAAATCTTGAAATAAACAGGAAAGTCTGTGAGACTCATCTCCAATTAACCATCATAAAAGCCAGAAGTGGAGCTGTGACTCAAATGGTAGAGCTCCACCGTTGAGTGAAAAGCCTAGGGAACAGCACCCATGCCCTGAGTTCAAGCTCCATAACTGACACACCCGCATGTACACACACATGTGCATGTGCACACACATGCACTCACACACACACACACAATTAGAAACACTGTCTTAGTCTAAAAGCTAGGTGTGGTGTTGTGTGTCTGACATCCCTGCTATATTGGAAGCATAAATGGGAAAATCGCAGCCCATCTAGGTGGGACCTGGAGGTACAGGACCAGGAATTATTACTATCACTGTATCTGAAAAATTACTAAAGCAAAGAAGGAATGGGAGTGTGGAGCAAGTATTAGGCCCTTGCTTCAAACCTCAAATCCAACGTGTATTTCTTTTTTTGTTGGTGGTGGTTGTGAGGCTTGAACTCTGGGCCTGGGCGCTGTCCCTGAGCTCTTCAGCTCAAGGCGAGCACTCTACCACTTGAGCCACAGCGCCACTTCCTATTGCTCCAAACCTCAATGTCACCAAAAAGAATTTTTTTTTAAAGTTTACTTTTGTTTGGATCAAACTGGGTTTGTCTCCTGCCTTGGCCAGGTAGGGCACTGCAACTTACTGTAATGAGAAAAAACACAGGCTTTCATCAGACAGACTTGTATGAATGTCATCTTTGTCATGTGGTTGCAAATCTGTGTACTTTGTTCCTCTTTAAAGTAGGGGCAAAAATAGTATCTACCTCACTGATTAAAATTACCCAGAACATGAAACAGTTGACACTTAGTAGGTGTTACAAGTTTGGCCAACTGAAATTTTTATTGTTGGTGGTGGTGGTAGTGGTGGTGGTAATACTGAAGAGATGGTGATTTTAAATAATAGTCAACTAGAAATTCAAAATCTTTGTTCAAAAACTAATTTTAAATATTTTTTTCTTGTAGCATCCTATATCAAGATGGATTGCACGTATTTTCTTTGAAAGTCCTGAAAAGAATTATGAAAAAACATTGGCTATACTTCAGATGGAATCTGAAAAGACTGACTTACGGTAAGAAAAGGGGATGGGAAAGAAAAATTGTTTCCTTAGGTTGCAAACCATAAGAAAAAAAATGTAAAACTTTCAGCTCTATTGTAAATGGATGCAGGGAGAAGAGAGAGCCTCACCAGATCACCAGACTGACTACTGGGACATGGGATCTATCAGATTCAAAGGAATAATCCCCTTTTCTTTTCTTTTTTTTTCTTTTTTTCTTTTTTTTTTTTTGCCAGTGGGCTTGAACTCAGGGCTTGAGCACTGCCTGAGCCTCTCTGTGCTAGCACTCTACCATTTGAGCCACAGCACCACTTCCAGCTTTTTCTGTGTATGTGGTACTGAGGAATCAAACCCAGGGCTTCATCATGCTAGACAAGCATTCCTTTTTTTAAAAAAATACATGTTTTGTGTATGAAGCAACTCTGCTTACCTTACCCAGTTTCCTTCCTCTCATGCCTAGTCTCATGTCTCATCTTTAATGATGACTCCTACTTAAGAATTTCTTTTTTTTTTTGAAGTGATCAGTTAAATTTAATGTATTATGTAATTATTTATAATTAATTTATTAGCAATAATAAAACTTTGTAACTGCTGCTCTTTGGCAAAAAATGAGAGCACATCCTATAATAATAGGCCCCTTACTGTCTTGCATTTGGGATAGCAATGGAGACTAGAGATGGACAGCAGGAAACTGTCCTTCTGTGTAACTCTAGTGATACTCAGGGGGCAGTGTGTTGTACACACCCATCACAGGTACTGCACAGAAATGTGAAACCCTTTGTACCGCATTCCTCTCTGCTACCATGGCTTCTTGCTACCACAATACATGCTTAGTAAACCCTTCTAGAACATGTAAGACTGGCCTTCTTATTATTGCTACTTTATAACAAGGTCACCAAACCTTGGCGAGCCTAAACGACATCTCTAAAGTGACAGCCCAACAAAACCATACTCAATCTAGCCTTTCTGTTTTCCAGTCCCATGTTTACCCTCTAGTCTACATTTGCACTCTCTTCCTATCGCTGGACCAGCCAAGGTCATGGGTAATTAGCCAGGTAGGGATCAGTGTCAGGACACTGATTGCAGCAACACCTTTTGGAACAAGGGTCGTCGATGCTGAATGCCTACATCCTGTTCATTCTCCATGTAAAGAAGGTTGAAAGTCTCCTTGCAACCCCTAGGCCTGGCTCCCCCAGGGAAACTCTTGCAGTCTCGCACTGTGAACTTCAGCTCTACATGGACCCGGGAAGCTTCTTCTCGGTAGATCCAATTGGAGCAAAGCTAGTGGTCAGTGTTTCCGCCTTCCTGCACTGGGCAGTCCTGGTACATGTACAGGGGTGTCCCATTCAGCATCTGCTGGACCTCACTCCACCCGTCCTCTGCGGGTCCAGCAACCAGCCCAGCTCTCCTTGGGCCTCACTTGTGTTCATCAGTGTGGCTTCCTCGGCGCGGGGGCAGCGGGATGCAGAGCAGCAGCGGCGGCAGCAGCCCGAGCCCCAGGGCCCAGCGCCACTCAAGAATTTTCTTATTCCTGGGGCTGGGAAGGTGGCTCAGTGGTAGAGCGCTTGCCTTGCATGCCTGAGGCCCTGGGTTCGATTCCTCAACACCACATAAGCAAAAAGAAAAAAGCCGGAAGTGGCGCTATGGCTCAAGTGGTAGAGCGCTAGCCTTGAGCTGAAGAACTAAGGGACAGCGCCCAGGCCCAGAGTTCAGGCCCCATGACCAGACAAAAAAAAAAAACGAATTTCTTATTCCTATAGGAAATACAATGTATTTAAGAAGTATATTTAAATTAGTGAGTGCTCATTCAACTATCATTAAAAAAAGAAAAGAAATATATTTTACAGTATAGCTTAGAACTATATAAACACAGGTAGAATGCTCTTATGAACACTGTTTTGCACTTTTTATTTAAACTAATGTATCTGGTGAACTTTCTATAATAGCATATATTCATTCATTTTAGTGACTGCACTATATATTTTGGATGAATGTCTGTTAGTTTTTTTAACCTGTTCCCTATTGTTGGTACATAGGTTCTTTCCATGTTGTTGTGTTTTTTTTTGGTCAGTCATGGAGCTTGAACTCTGGGCCTGGGCGCTTTCCCTGCGCTCTTCAGCTCAAGGCAAGTGCTTTACCGCTTGAGCCACAGCACCACTTCCGGTTTTCTAGTTGTTTATTGGCAATAAGAGTTTCATGGACTTTCCTGCTCGGGCTGGCTTTGAACTGTGATCCTTAGATCTCAGCTTCCTGAGTAGCTAGGATTACAGCCATGAGTCACCGGTGCCCGGCTTTCCATGTTTATTTTAAGACAGTTTTGCTGATACAATATTTGAAATTTTTTATTTTATTATTTTGATTTTGTATATCAGATATGTGTATCTCTTTCTCTGTAAATTGCCTGATTTGTACGTTAGTCTCTTTTGATTTTGTTCCAGATATGTTTTCACAGCTAATTATTTGTGTTTTAGCAATGAAGAATTTTTTGCTCATAGAATGTTTTGTTGTTGGTTCAAGTAACAAATATATATTAACAGCTATTTCCCTCCTCTCTCCTTTCCTACCTCCCCCAGTACTGGGGATTCATCCCTGGGTTTTGGATATTCTGTACTCTACCATTTCAGCCATACCTCAGTCCTAATATATTATTGAACTCTTACTATATATATATATATATATACTTGCTTTTGGGGGTGGAAAGAGGGGGGTCAGTCATGGGGCTTGAACTCTGGGTCAGGGCGCTGTCCCTGAGCTCTTCATCTCAAGGCGAACGCTCTACCACTTGAGCCACAGTGCCACTTCTGGTTTTCTGGTGGTTAATTGGAGATAAGAGTCTCACCAACGTTCCTGCCTGGGCTGGTTTTGAACTTTGATCCTCAGATCTCAGCCTCCTGAGTAGCTAAGATTACAGGGATGAGCCACCAGCCCCTGGCTATGCCTACATTTGACTTTTTATGTATTTAAATATATAGTTATTGATAAATATTTTTAATCATTTAATCACTATCATGTTTTTCGATATTTGTCTTTAGAGTCTAGGTTTTGTATCATGCAGAAACAGTATTAGTAATTAAATAAGGAAATACCTTGTTCTAAAATTACTTTTTAAAATATTCTTGTTGGAACTAGAGAAGGTTGCTTAGTAGTAGAACATGTGCTTAAAATGCGTAAGACTCCGAGTTCAGTCACCAATACTGGGAAATAATTTTTTGTTTTTTACTAATTTTGAATGTATCTCAGTGTTAGGAGTATGATGTAATTAACAGACACTCAGATGCACGCATTAAGTTCACTGGATGTGTGACAGAGCACATACCTGTATAACTACCACCCCAAGCAGTGATTTTGATTGTTCTGTAATGTTCTTTTGTGCTTCTTTCCACCCAGCCTAGTAAATACTCATACTTTACTCTTAACCCCAGGCTCTCAATGACCTACTTTCTTCATTCTGTTTAAAATTTTGTGGTTTAAAAAAAAAAAAAAAAAAGCTATGGGTTAGGTGGAAGAAGGTCACTCCTATAATCCCAACTACCTGCAGGGGCTGAGATCTGAAGATCATGGTTTGAAGTCAACCCAGGCAGGAGAGTCCATGAGAGTCTTTTCTTCAATTAACCTACAAAAAGCTGGAAATGGAGTTGTAGCTCAATTGGTAGAGCACTAACTTTGAGCAAAAAAAACTCAAGGATGGTGTCCAGGCACTGTGTTCAAGCCCCAGGACTGGTAGAAAACAAACAAGAACAAATGAAAAACAGTTATGAAAAAGATTACTAAATTTTGTAAAAGCATGTTATTAGCTGCTTTGTTTCTTAGATACATACATACATATATTGTTGCTATATAGAACTTAAGTACTTAAAAACAGAACAGTAATGTAGTTTGTGCTTAGTAAAAGAAGACTTTTCTAAACTTCAGGAACATACCTTTGAGTTCCAATTAAATGAACAGGTTCTAGAATTCCTTAGATAGAGATCCTAAACAGTTAATGATTGTCAAGAGTCTGGTGAAAATTGTATGTCCACAGAGCTGGGATTGTAGAGGAGAGAATTAATTATCAATTCAGGTGATAGTTTGGTGATATTCCATGGCTAACTACATAAATGTAGATATTATGTACATATATAGATATGAAGATAGTTTGTGTATATATATATATACATATATACATATATAAGTAGATAGTAACTACAAATGGAGTTAACTGTAAAATAGATAGTAAAAGCCACAATAAGTGCTAAATTTTGCTTATAAGTATAGCCAGGTATATGTACCTGTGTATATATAAAAGCAAAGATATTCTAGTGGTTATTCTTTGTTTTGTTTTGTTTTTTGGGTCCAGTCGTGGGCCTGAACTCTGGGCCTGGACGCTGTCCCTCAGCTCTTTACCTCAAGGCTAGCGCTCTACCACTTGAGCCACAGCGCCACTTCCGGCTTTTTTCTTATGTGGTGCTGAGGAATCGAACCCAGGGCCTCAGGCATGCAAGG
>NW_012267391.1:812899-894513 GCF_000151885.1 Dipodomys ordii
CGGAAGTGGCGCTGTGGCTCAAGTGGTAGAGTGCTAGCCTTGAGCTGAAGAGCTGAGGTCCAGCGCCCAGGCCCAGAGTTCAGGTCCCACAACTGCACCCAGGAAAAAACAAAAAGAGTCATAGACTTCTGTGCAGGCTGGCTTCAAACCATGATCCTGAAATATCAGCCTCCTGTGTAGCTGGGATTACAGGTGTGAGCCACTGGGGCCTGGCTTTGTACTTATCTTTATTAACTGGATATTTTTTCTTTGAGTTTGATTATTTGAATTCTATATATTTTGGATATTAATCCTTTGTCTGAATAATAACTTTCAAAGATTTCCTCCCATCCTGTAGACTCTCTATTCTGGTAAATTGTTTCCTTTGATGTGTAGAAACTTCAATTTGATGAGATCATGTTTGTCAATTCTTGTTCTTCTCTGAACAATTGGTGTCCTATTCGTAAGAGATATTGCCTTATGCCTGTATCACCAAGTGCTTTTATAGTTGTCTTTAGTCTCAAAGTTTCAGGGTTTAAAGTCTTTGTTTTGATTTGATTTTGGTTTTATGCAGTATAAGAGATAGGGATCTAGTTTCATCCACATGTGGCCAGCTTTCCCCAGTACCATTTCTTGCAGAGTCTTCTCTAATGTGTATTTTTGACAGTTTATTGAAAATCAGTTTATTGAAAATCACATTCCTCCTGCTCTTGTGCCTTAATTACAAGTGTGCACCACCCAGTTTGCACCAGCTTCTTAGAACTATGATTTTCCTTGGGTAAAAAATGAACCCAGATCTCCTAAAATTCAAGGCAGTGACCCTTCATATAGCATCTTCAAAGTCAAATATGCAAATTGTCTTCTGCTATTTAAGCAGAAAAAAGAAAAAAAGCTACAGGCCACTCATTCAGCATAGTTTTTTTTAATGCATTTGGTTTTTTCATTAAAACATACATAAGTGAATTATTTCTGCTGGTAAGGCTTCCAATGTTTCAATCTCAGAAAAAAATGTAAGCAAACAAAATACGGGTGTGGAGTTTATTGTATTCTGCTTCAGACTTCTTTAGATATATGTCCGACTGATATGGCTGTACTGAGGGGAATTCGATTTCTATATTTTTGAGGAACCTCTGCTGTTTTCCAATAGTAGTTGCAGTAATTTACAATCCTACCAACAGTGCATAAAGGTTCCTTTTTACCTATTTTCTCACCAGCATTTGTTGCTGATGGCCATTTGGACAAGAGTGAGATGAAATCTCAATGGCATTTTTTGAGTTGCATTTCCTGTATGACTAGGAATGTTGAGCATTTTTCTGCATGTTATTGGTCATTTTGTACTTTTGAGAAAACGTCTGTTCCATTCATTTCCCCAATTGCTGAGTTGTTGATTCTTTAGCAGTGGTTGATTTTTTCTGGTTAGTAATTCCTTGTAAAATATATTGCTAGCAAAGATTTTCAAAGTTATCTGTTCAGTCTAGGCAGAAGCTTTTAACTTCAATGTAATCCCATTCGTCAAACTTCACGTTTATTTGCTAAGCTATTTGATTTCTGTTCAGGAAGTGATTCCCTATGCCTGTATTTGTTCAAGTGTTTTCCCTATGTTTCTTGTAATAGTTTCAAATTTCATGTCTTACACTAAGGTCTTTAATCCAATTTGAATTAATGTTAGTATAGGGCAAAAAACATGGGTCTAGTTACAGTCTTCTACAAGGAGAATATTCAGTTTTCCCAGACCATTCATTAAAGAGGCTGTCTACTCGTGTGTGTGTGTGTGTGTGTGTGTGTGTGTGTGTGTGTGGTGGGGCCTGAACTCCACCTGTGTGTGTTGTGGGGCCTGAACTCCACCTGGGTGCTGTGTGTGTGTGTGTGTGTGTGTGTGTGTTGTGGGGCTCTTCAGCTCAAGGCTAGCACTCTACCACTTGAGCCACTTCTGGCTTTTTCTGCTTATGTGGTGCTGAGGAATCGAACCCAGGGCCTCATGCCTTCAAGGCAAGCATTCTACCACTGAGCCACTTTCCCAGCCCTCTCTGATGTATTTTTGAAACCTTAAAAAAAACTGACTTAAAATATATGGCTGGCTGTTAACTGTGTGCATCTATTTCTAGGTTTTCTGTTTCACAGATCTATGTGTATTTTTTCATGTCAATACCATGCTGTTTTTGTCACTAGAAGTCTGTAGTATAGTTTGAAGTCAGGTGTTATGATGCTTACAATATCACCACAATGTTGCTCATTTTGCTCAGAATTTTTGTCTATTCAAGGTCTTTTGTGCTTCCATGTGAACTTTAGGAATTATTTTTCTATTTTTATTGGCTTATGTTCCTGGTGAGGAATTTCAACACTATGTTGAATAAGGGTGGAAAAAAGTAGACATCCTTGTCTCATTCTT
The DNA here is from genome assembly GCF_000151885.1 of Dipodomys ordii. Taxonomy (NCBI): domain Eukaryota; kingdom Metazoa; phylum Chordata; class Mammalia; order Rodentia; family Heteromyidae; genus Dipodomys; species Dipodomys ordii. The sequence continues at coordinate 815,268 of NW_012267391.1, forward strand.
GGTTTTAGAGAAAATAAATGATTTCAGTGTTTCTCAATTTAGAATGATGTTTTGATTTTGTTGAGGTATGTTCCTTCTAGTTCTATTTTCTTCAGAGCTTTTGGAAGTTTGTTTTGTTGTTGTTGTTTGGGGGTCCGGTTGTGGGGCCTGAACTCTGGGCCTGGGTGCTGTCCCTCAGCTCTTCAGCTCAAGGCTAGCACTCTACAACTTGAGCCACAGCACCACTTCTGGCTTTTTTTTCTTTTTGCTTATGTGGTGCTGAGGAATCCAACCCAGGGCCTCATGCATGCAAGGCAAGTGCTCTACCACTGAGCCACCTCCCAGCCCTCTTCAGAGCTTTTATTATGAAATGATGTTGGATTTTGTCAGAATCTGTTAAGATGATTATGGTTTTGCCCTTGATTTTGTTTCTGTATTAGATTACTTTTACAGATTTGTGTACATTGAACATATTTGCATCCCTGGAATGATTTTTTTTCTTTTTTCTTTTTTTTTGTTGGTCGGTCGTGGGGCTTGAACTCTGGGCTTGGGCACTGTCCCTGTGCTCTTCAGCTCAAGGAGGGCACTCTACCGCTTGAGCCACAGGGCCACTTCCAGTTTTCTAATGGTTTATTGGAGATAAGAGTCTCATGGAGTTTCTTGTATTTTTTTTTTTTTGTCGGTCATGGGGGTTGAACTCTGGGCCCAGGCATTGTTCCTCAGCTCCTCAGCTCAAGGCTAGCACCCTACCATTTGAGCTACAGCTCCACTTCCAGCTTTTTTTCTTCTTATGTGGTGCTGAGGTATTGAACCCAGGGCCTCATGCATGCAAGGCAAGCACTCTACCACTGAGCCAACTTCCCAGACCCCTCACGGAGTTTCTTGCCCGGACTGGCTTTGAACCACAATCCTCAGATCTCAGCCTCCTAAGTAGCTAGGATTACAGGTGTGAGCCACTGATGCCCGGCTCATGATTTTTTGTTTGTTTGTTTTGTTGTTCTTGGGGCTTGAACTTTGGGCCTGAGCACTGTCCCTGAGCTCTTCAACTCAATTGGAATGATATTTTTAATATGTTATTGGATTTGGTTTGTCGGTATTTTATTGAGGATATTTGCATTTATGTTCAGGAGAAAAATTGATGAATAACTCTTTTTATTGTGTTTTCACCCAATTTTTTTACTTAGGATGATATTGTCTTCATAGAATGAATTTAGTAGTATTCCTTCCCTTAGTACTTTTTGGAATAGTTTAAGGAACATTGATGTTAGTTTTTTGAAGGTCTGGTAGAACTCAGCAGTGAATTCATTGGTCCTGGGCTTTTTTAGGGGTGGGGGTGGGGGTGGAGATTATTACTGATTATTGTTCATTTTTTTATCTTCTTCATTCATTTTTGGTGCGCCATACGGGTCAGGAATTTCTTTTTCATTCTTCAATTTGTTGGTATGTATGTTTTGAAAATATTCCCTAACGATCTTCTGAATTTCATTAGTAACTGTTACCCATGCTTTCATTTAGGATTATTTGTTTCTGTTAACTTTTGCTTTTGTATTCATAATTTTATGTATTAGTCACATATTTTTATAATCAGACTTACACACATCCTTTTATTAATTTGGGCCTTCTCTTGTCTCTCTTTGGTTAGTTTAGCTAAAGGTTTGTCAAACTTGTTTATCTTTCAATGAACCATCTCTTTGTTTCATTGATTTGTTATATTATTTTTTTATTTTATTTTTTTGGGGGGGTCCAGTTGTGGGGCCTGAACTCTGGGCCTGGGCGCTGTCCCTCAGCTCTTCAGCTCAGCTCTACCACTTGAGCCACAGCGCCTCTTCCAGCTTTTTTTTTTCTTTTTTCTTTTGTGGTGCTGAGGAATCGAACCCAGGGCCTCATGCATGCAAGGCAAGCGCTCTACCATGAGCCACCTTCCCAACCCTGTTATATTATTGTTATTATTATCTCTATGTCATTAGTTTCTGCCCTTATTTTTATTATGAACTTCACACTTCTGGACTGGGGATAACTTGTTCTTTTTTTTATTCTTTTTTAAATGTTTTTTTATTGTCAAATTACTGTACAGAGGGGTTACAGTTACATGAGTAAGATAATGAGTACATTTCCTGTCGAGCATTGTTACCTCCTCAGGATAACTTTTTTTTTTTTCCAGTAAGAGGTTGAAGTGTATAATTAGGTTGTTTATTTGACATCTCTCTTTTTCTGATGTATGCTCTTATTAGCACTGTCTTTGTTGTGTCCTATAGATTCTGGCATTATTTTCATTTTAATCTAGAAAATTTTCTGCTTAATTCCTAATTTCTTCAGTGATCTGTTGATTATTCAAAAGTTTGTTACTCTATTTCCATATGTTTTTTGAATAGTTTTCATGGTTTTTCTTGTTATTGACTTCTAATTTTATTCTATTATAGTCTATTAGATTACAGGAAAGTATTTCAATTTTTTTTAATTTACTTATACTCAGTTTATGGCCTAAGGCATAATCTACTTTGGAGAATGCTGATTTTTAGGCTTTGTTATTCAATCTATTGATGAGAAAGCTATTTAGGTTGTATTAATAAGTACAGTTATTAATATAATATTAATATTGTGTCTGGAGCTATATGTTCTTTAAGTAAAGTTTGCTTTATGAACTTAGAGGCACCATCATTTATATGATTAAACATAAGTGTATATGTGTGTATATATAATTACAATATCTTAATGAATCTTCCTTTTATTAATAAGTACTGATCTTCACGATTTCTTCAGTCTAGTTTTTGCTTGAAGTCTGTTATATCCAGTATAAGTATAGCTACTTCTTGTTTGCAACTGTCACTTGATATATATCTTTTCCTAAACTTTCACTTTTCGTATGTATGTTTATATTGTAAGGTAAATTTTTTGTAGACAAAACATTACTGGAACTTGTTTTTAAATCCAGTCTGAAAATCTGTTGTTTGTTTGGAAGATCAAGCCTGTTTTATATACAGAGTTTTGATTGAGTGGTTCTCACCACTTCTTATGATTCTGTTGGGTTTTTCACTAGGTTAAATTGTAGTATTGTTTTCACTCACCTTTTAATTTTTTTGACCACTCTTCATCTTTGAAATTTACTGCTTTGCTGGGTTAGCCATGTTTCATACTTTTACAGTTTTCAAGTGTTTTTCCATTCCCTTTTAGGATTTTATTCTTTCCTAGAATCTCATTTTTGTGACTATATTTCTTCCTCTTCTTTGTATAATGTCCTAAGTATCTTAAATACCTTCTTCAAGCTTGGGAGACATGAACTCCCTTAGCTTATTCTTACCCTGGAATTTTTATTTCTCAAAGTAAAATTATAACTTTGCTGTATACAGTTCTTAGTTGGAAATGTTTGGCTTTTAGGGCTTGAAATATATTGTTCCATGGTTTCCTAGCTTGTAGAGTTCATGATGAAGGTTCTGATACAATTCTTATATGTTTGTATTTGTAGGCAAACTGGAGTTTTTCCCTTACAGCTTTCAGTGTCCTACTTTTTGTTCTCAAATCTTGACATTTTAATTATGACGTGATGCATAGTTATTTTTCTCTGGCTATGGTCTGTTCACAATATGGAATGTCTCCTTGTGTTTATATAATGACCAAGTTTTGGGAAGTTGTCTATAATTTCATTAAGCAAGTGTCTGATATCTTTAGTTTGAATTTGTTTTTTTCTGGTTGTGGAGCTTGAACTTGGGGCCTGGCTGCTGTCTCTGAGTTTTTTGTCCAAAGGCTAGAGCTCTATCTCTTTGAGTTGCAGTACTATTTCCAGTTTTCTGGTGGTTAATTGGAAATAAAGAGTCTCACACACTTTTCTGCCCAGGATGGCATCGAACTGCAATCCTCAGATCTCAGCCTCCTGAGTAGCTAGGTTTATAGGAATGAACTACTAGCACCTGGCTTTTAGTATGAATTTCTGATTCTTCTTTTACTCCATAAATTCTTAGATTTGGTTTTTGATCATGTCCAGTAGGTTGTGCTCATAGTTACGTAATTGTTTGTTGTTGTTTTCTTTTTTTTCTTTTTTTTTCTCTTTTCTTTCTTTATTTTTTCTTTTTTTTCCTCTGTGCAACCCCCTGCAGTGCCCACAGATCGAGGCCAGGCAATGGTTCGGGACCACAGTTTGCTCTGGCATGGGTCACTATGAAAGTGTTGTTATTTTCTGAGTGCAATATTTCCTCAGACATTTTCATCCCTAATCTTCTGTCTTCTTCTTGGTTTCTCTGCTGATATTAATATCCACTGTAGGTTATATTCAGTTTATTGAGTTTTAAAATTTCTAACTTTTTTTTTTGCAACTTCCATTTCATTGCTGTTTCTTATCCATGTTGCTCAGTTTTTTTTTTTTGACAAAAGTTACGTTTAATTTACAATGTAATAAAGGTTACAGGTAAAAAGCTACACAGAAAGCGTGAAAAGGCCTATTACACAAATGTACAAATCTCTGTACAAAGCTCCTCTCTTGGTCTCTTGTGTTAGCCAGTGCTGCTCCTGAAGCTCTGAGCGAGCAGAGCTCGCCACCCAGGGGGAAGAGCCTCCTCCAACAGCTAAAACGTCCTCTTAAGAGAAACCAGTTCCTTACAAAGTAAAATCTTCTCTTTTTAAATTTGATCTGCCCCAACCCGTCACAGCCTTTAAAACTGCCTTCATACCACACTCAAAAAGCAAAATAACGCCTTAGAGTAGAGGACAGTACTCTGGAATTAAATTAAAAAAAAAATTAGGCAAGTGGAGTGCTTCAGGTTGGACAAGAAAAACAGGTAAAGGTCAAACAATACTGTAGGTTAAAAAGCCTAAACCTGTGCCAGGGCACTGGTAACAGACGAAGGGAAATCAAAATGTTCTTACTCCAACAGAAAGGACAAAAGAGAAAAGCCTAACTATTGGACCTCAAAACCACCAACCCAAGAAAACACTTTCGAGTTTAAACCTTAGCTTAACTGATCAACCTGAAATCCATGACAACTCCTTTGCTACCTGGGACTTTCGAGGCCACGTCACCTCCCCAGGTCAGGATTCCATCTAAAGGCATGTGAATCACCCTAGGGAGAAGGAGAGGAGGGGTAGGAAGAGCCAGGGCAGTCTACTTAAAAGTACCCACAAATCCTCTGTCTACACTAAAGCGTTCTCAAGACAGGTGTTTGTGGGCTAGTCCAGCCCTACCTGCGGGCTCAGTATTACATGGTTTAGGACCCCAGGAGACATTCTCAAAGACGATACTGCACACGTGGAAATTTTCCTCCCTAGTTCATTAGTTCTGTCACCCTTCCACCCCATTCCCACCCAATCAATCCCCCACTTCTCCATGACCAAAAATATCAAATCAGTAAGGAAGGGGTGGGCTTCTTGCCCGGCCACGCCTCTTTTGCATATTTCTTCTTCTTGGGTTCGTTTACAGCTTCAGGATTATAGACAGCAGGGTTTGGTGTGGGGTTCATGTTCACTGCTGACGGCACAACAGGAGTCAAGTCCACATCAGGGGCAAGGTTCGGGTATGGCATAGGCAAGCCACCGATGAGCGCCGTTCCATGGATGCCGTGTGGCTGGGAGCCTGCTTCGCTGTGCGTGGGGGGCAAGCCCCCATAGAGTCCTCCGCTGAAGGCAAAGTTCTGCATGCGTCTGCTGCCTGACTCCTCCAGGCCCAGGGAGCCATGGCCCTCCACCCGCTTCTTCTTTACTGGGACCACTGCCGTTTGCACCATGTTCCTGAAGCGACCAACTGAGGGATCCACATCCTCTGGGTTGATGATTTCATCATCCTCACTGAACGTCACTCTTGAGTTCTTCCTCTTCCTCTTTGGTCTCTGAATGTCCAGATTTCCCTCCTCAATGGTGAGGGTTGAAATCCGCTTGTTGTGGGCAGTATTGAACTCTGTCAGGTTATCAAGTTCTGTTTCCTCTTCTGGAAGACCCAGTAAGCCCTTGAGTTCATCATCCTCTCCACCCATCTTCTCATCTCCTTTCACAGCTGATGGCAATGTCTGAGGCTTCTCCCGCAGCGTGTACGCTCTTGTGGATGCGCCAAATGAGACCGTAGAATCGATGGGGATTTGCTGAGGTTTGTGAGGTTCCAGCCGAATGTGACCCAAGAAAGTGCCATGTGTACTGTTGATATCTATCAGGAAAACTCTCTTCAGATGCTTGTGGTAGACCAGAGCAGCGTGGACTCGGGAGCAAGACTGGTGGTCAATGGTAAAGTCACACAAATCAGGGTTTCTCCCAAATAAGTAATATTTCTTCTCATCAATAATCAGTTTCTCAATTAGCTTATCTCCTTTAACTACATCCAGATGTAAGCCAGGTGGGGGTTTACCTGCCCAGGTCGGGCAGTCGAACAGCGGGAGGCTAGAGCCGGAGTTCGCGGCTGCCGCCATCTTGCGTCTCCCCCTCCCATTTTTGCTCAGTTTTTTTTATATAAGTCTTGAGCTAATTTTTTAAGCTTATTTATTCTTTATTTGAATCCTCTTTGAGGTCATTGATCATTTTTAAATATAGACTTGAATTCTTTATCTGATAGTTCAGCAACTTCATTGTCTTTAGATTCAGTTATTGAGTTTTATGGCTTTGGAAGTGTGATTTTTTTTCATATTGGATGTATTTCTACATTGTGAGTTTCACCTCGGGGTGAATTTTTCTTTTACTTGTTCTCATATGAGAAGATAATAGACAGTAGTCATAATTAGGTCTACAATTAGACACACAAAAACCACACAAATATTTAAATAAAATAAAAAGTAATTGGAAACCTTAGCTTTTCCCCAATAATCTTGTGGAGAAATGTAACTCTGGTTCTTTTTTATTTTCCTCTCCAGTACAGTTCTGGTGATATGGAATACCAGTTCTTTTTTCTTTTTCTTGTATTGATACTGGGTCTTGAACCAGGGTCCCACACTCTTGTTCTTCTGTTCAATTTACAGCTTGCTCCCTACTATTTGAGCCATGTCTCTAGCTTAGAACTCTAGTTCTAAGAGATAAACTGGGTGCCTACAATGATTAGAATTATAAGAATTAAATTGGATGTGATGATTCATTCTATAATCCTAGCTACTTCTATAATGCTAGCTTCTCAGGAGGCTGAGATCTAAGGCAAGGATCAAAAACCAGCCTAACCAGCCTACAGACACATCTGAGGGCTAGGAAGGTGGCTCAGTGGTAGAGTGCTTGCCTTGCATGCTTGAGGCCCTGGGTTCGATTACTCAGCACCATATAAGCAGAAAATAAAAGCCAGAAGTGGCGCTGTGGCTAAAGTGGTAGAGTGCTAGCCTTGAGCTGAAGAGCTGAGGGACAGCGCCCAGGCCCAGAGTTTAGGCCCCATGACCGGACCCAAAAAACAAAACAAAACAAAACAGACACATCTGAAAGATTATTATCTCCAATCAGCAAAAATCTAGAAATGAAGGCGAGGCTCAAATGGCAGAGTGCAAGCCTTAAGACTGAACGAGGCTCTGGGTTGAAGCTCCAGTACTGTCAACAACAACAACAAAGTAATTGTAAGGATTAAATATTAGAAATTAAGGAAATAGGCAGAGGAAGGAAGGAAGTAAATGATGAGAGAGAAGAAATTGGAAGTAATAGGGTGAGAGCACTGAAATATTGTTGCAGTAAATTCAAATTATTTTAGGGAGAAAAAACAAAATTAAATAGTCAAACAACAACAACCAAATAAAACCTTGTACAACATACAGCTAAAAATGACCACAGAAAAACAAAGCAAATAAATATCCTGCTGGGGGAGATATTGGTACAGACAGGCAGGACCCTGTCCAGTTGCATTCTCTTCCAGCCTTTGGTCCTCTAAAATCATCTGTGTGATAGTGTCTCAAATTTCCCTTTTGGGAAGTACAGGCCTCTTGTACCCCTCCATAGTCTTTTTTTTTTTTTTTTGGTCGGTTGTGGGCCTGAACTCTGGCCTGGGCACTGTCCCTCAGCTCTTCTGCTCAAGGCCACTTGAGCCACAGCGCGACTTCCGGTTTTTTCTGCTTATGTGGTGCTGAAGAATCAAACCCAGGGCCTCATGCATGCAAGGCAAGCACTCTACCACTGAGCCACCTTCCCAGGCCATTCCATAGTCTTCTATAATTCCATTGGGCCCTAGGTCTACTGGTGTGGTGTTTCACTGTCAAGGCTCTGAGCCAGGGCAGCTGCTGCGATGAGGCAGGGAAAGTCCTACAGAGTAGCAGCAACCCAAGAACAGGCTTTTCCAGAGGTAGTTTCCAGGTGTGTGAAGTAGCAGTTGAAAATGGATAGTGGGGTAATTAGCCCAGTCAGTGGGTCAAGAAACCCTTTGCCATTCCTCTTGTAGTCCATGTATTGCTTGCCACAGGAAATCCAGTGATATCTCTGACCTGTTTGTGGCTCAGGAGTTGGTCACTGAGCAGTTTCTCACATTTCCTAGGCCAAGGCAGGCATATAGGCCTTCACTCAAGCTTCACTAAATCTCCTGTGGACAACTGTACTCATGTCCATATGCTGAATTGGTATGGGTGACTTGTTTCAATCTTGTCTTACCCTGGAATGACATACAGTAGATGGATAGTTTATGATCTCTGTCCCATGGCATGTCAGGTATAAACCCTTGTTTTTTTTCATAGGGTAGCTTGTCAGAAACAAGAAATTGTGAAATAAAAACTGAAAAACAATCCTGCACTTGGATGATAGAGAAATGGAACAAATTTGGGGCTCCATTAAGCCTAGTATTTCCTTTGTTTCTTTTAGATATGTGAAGTTCAATACTTTTCAGCCCCAACCTGAATAGACTTTACCTAGTGCCCTCACCTGTTGCTTACTTGTTACCCTTTTCTTGAAGCTATTTATTCATAGTTTTATTTCTGACTCATGGAGACAGGAAAGCAATAACTTTCAGCAATCTACCATCTATCCTCCCTCTTCACACATAAGTTCTATTTCATATACAGATTAAAAATATAAGATATTTAGGAAAAATGAGGGGATTGGTAGAGTTGACAGATATGACAAAGAACAATGGAAGGGGTAACATTGATCAAGACACACTATATCTACCGTTTCATAAACTGACATGTTGAATTGAAACTCCTTTGTGCATCTAAAGATAATTAAATATATATGTTCCAGTCAGGTTTGGGTGGCTCATGCCCACTCATAGCTGGTATGGGTGACTCATAACTACTCAGGAGGCTGAGATCTAAGAATCGTAGTTTGAAGCCTGCCTGGACGGGATAATCTGTGAGAGTCTTATCTCCAATTAACCACCAAAAAGTCAGAAGTGAGCTGGGTTCTGGTGGCTCACGCCTGTAATCCTAGCTACTTAGGAAACAGATTTGAGAATTACATTCCAGGCCAGCCCAGGCAGAAAAGTCCATCTTATCTCCAATAAACCACTCAGAAAAAAGCTGGAAATGGCCTGTTTGGTCAAGTGGTAGAGTGCTATCTTTGAACACAAAGAGGCTGGGAGACAGCATCCAGGCCCTGAGTTCAAGCCCAAGGACCAGCAAAACAAACAAAAATAAAAAAAAGGGTTAGCTCAAGTGGTAGAGCACCAACCTTGAGCACTACAGCTCAGGGGCAGTGCCCAAGCCCCCTCAAAAATACATGGTTTTTAAGGAAGGCAGTTTAAAATCATGTTACATAATATGTAATTATAAAACATGGTCCTGAACACAAAGACAGAGGAAATACCTTAAAATATCCAGATATTTAAAAGAAATTCTAAATAAATAGATAACAACACATGCTGCATATGTGGCTCAGTTGTAGAATGTTCAAGAACTTGAGTTCAATACTCAGCACAAGAGAAAGAATGAAAGCAAGAAAGAGAGGGGGAAGAAAGAAGAGGGAGAAGGAGGAGTAGGAAGAGGAAGGAAAGAAGGGAGGAGGTAAAGGACAGAAAAGGAAGGAAGTTAGGAAGGGAAGGGAGGAAGGAAGGAAGGAAAGAGGGAACAAAGGAGGAAAGAAGTCTTTAGACAGTAATTCTCTTAGATTTGTATATTTCTTCAATATTGTTCTTTTTTATTTACAACATTTATTTTGCTTTGTTTCATAGCTAAGTATTGGCATGTGTTCTTAGTAGGGGTCTTTAATTCTTTTTTGTATGCATATGTAAGACAGTACAAGTGTTTGAACACTACCACCTCACGTGGTCAATTAACTACCAAAAGCCAGATGTGGAGATGTGGCTTCAGCACTAGCCTTGAGCAAAACAAGTGTAGGGACAGTGAGCAGGCTTACATTCAAGCCCTAGGAATGGCACACACACAAAAAAGGAATACTATAATAAAAAAATTTAGGAAATATTTTTACTTTATAGAATGTTCACTTTATAGATTTTGTCTACATTCTTTAAAGGTTAGAAAGAAGAGGGATAGCCCGACAATGTTCATTAAAGATACTGCTTTTTGTCAGGAATGTAACAGGAAAATGTAATAAATATTAGCAAGGAAGCTGACTGCCTGTAGCAGTACTACACATTTCATTCTGGATAGTTAGCATTTGCTGTGCACAAGTAATTCTAACATCTCAATGGTTTACAATAATGAAGAATTATGTCCTGGTCTTAAAGGCTGAAAATTAGATTGGCTCAGCTAGTGCCACTGTGTGTTTTATCATTCCAAAAGTTCAGATTGAAGTAATAGTAATAACCTTTAATGACAATGGGGTGGAGAAAATACTCTTCCAACAGGTAAGCATGAGAAGGGCAGGAATGAGTAAGCTTGAACAATATTGTAATATGCCACAACTTTATTTTTGTTTGTTTTTCTTCTAGTGCTTAAACTCAGGGCCTCACAGTCTCACGTGGCTTTTTTCCCCTCAAGGCTGGTAATAGAACAGTTGAGCCAAACTTTCACTTCCAGCTTTTTGCTGGTTAATTGGAGATAAGAATCTCATGGACAGAAGCTCAGGCTGGCTTATGATTCTCCCTCTTTTTCCCCCTCCTTTTTCTTGCTCCTCTAATTCTTTTCTTGCTAGTTTTGTAAAACAAAGTTTTCTGGAGAAATACCCAAACATTAAAACTGTTCTGGAAACTACTTACTTTAAATGGGACTATCAATGCACCCTTAGAAATAATACAATACCATTTGCAGTGAATGGTGCCATACATGTCCGTCAGAAGTTTCATTAGTGCATCTTGACTTCTTCAGATGCTTTTTAGCTTTTTCCTAATGTGATGTATATCTTGTCCTTTCAAGAAGGCTTGAGAGATGTCTGAATTTAAAAAAGAAAATAGAGGAGGCAAGGAGAGTAAGAAGAAAGAGCAGAAATGTGTGATTCTTAGAGCAACTTTTTATCCTCTATTTTGCAGACAAAGCAACTGATCTGAAGAACAGTTATTTCATTATCTTAGGTCACATAACTGGGAAGAAGAGCTAGGTAACTAAGACAGGGAGATCAATGTCCTGTCAATTGTACTCTGAAAGTTTCTTTACAAACCATGGTCTCCACTGGCTCCTCCCTGGGTTTGCAGTTAATGGCCGCCTTTCCTGTTATATCATGCGTGATCTTTCTGCCTGCAGCAATCTCCTGAAGCTTTCACCACTCATTGCCATCAGCCAGCATGCATGGCACTTTCTTCCTTAACAATGTGTCCATGGCTCTTTTTTCTGTAAGGAAGCAGCCTAACATCCTTGTGTCAAACTGTCTTCAGGGTCATGTTCTTTTCAGTAGTACATTTTCTACTTGAGCTCTATCAAACCAGCCTGTCCTTTAAATTTATTTGTACAACCCCAATATTCCCCTAACCCCAGGTTTATCTGTGTCATGTAGCTGATGATTGATCATGTATACATTGTGGGACATTGTTTCTTAGGTAGGCACAGGGAAAATGTGACAAGTCATATATCTGCTGGGGATTGTTGATGTTTCAAATATGAGATATTAGAAGGTATTGAGAAGATAACAGATGCTGCATAGAAAAAAGAAAAGTTCCTAGTTAAAGAGAAGAGTGTATTCATCTCCTATGGTTTCTATACAAATGGTAACATAGAGAGTAGCTTAGCACAAGAAAAATTTATGCACTCACAGTGATATGGTGGAGGAAGTAAAGATGGAATATAATATCTGACTTGGATTGTGTAAAATGGATAATGAATGATTTTAAAATATACATGTAAGTGTGCTGTGGATAAGACTTCCCTGGTAACTAGCTATGCTAGCTAGTCACTGTAATTGTAACCCTGTAACTCTAATGTCTGCTTCTGCTATTTTCTGAGCAAAGAGAGCCCTAACCCAGCTGAACCATCATCACCCTTTGTTCTATTCCTCTGCTTCCTGCCAGCAAAACCTTGGCGGGAAATTTAAACTTAAGGTGTGAATTTCTTGTAACAATCATTGGCTAAAACCAACACCCAGCCTCCCCTTTTCCCTGCCCTACCCCAAAATGCTTAAAAGCCAATGTGAGCTGGCATTCGAGGCTGTTTCCTGGGATCCCAACTCCAGGTGTGGTCCTGGCACGTCAGCACTTTTCACTCAATAAAATGTTTTACATTTTCACTGCAGACAGTGGTCTCACTGCACCTCCCCACTACAACAGTTCTGGAGGCTGAATCTGAAATCAGTAGCACTGAACCATGATCAAGGTGCTGAGAGGGCCTGCTTCTTCCTAAGGCTTTAGTGGGAAATCTGTTCTTGCCTGTTCCAGCCTCTAGTGATGGTTAGCCAGCTTTGCTGGGCTTGTGGCTACATCACTTCAACCTCAATTGCCATTCTCTCTTCTATGAGTGTCAGCTCTCCATTTTCCTCTTCCTTATAAGAACACTTCTGCAACATTCAGAGTCCACTCAGATGAACAGCCTCTTCTCAAAATCTTTAATTAGGGATGCTAAGCATAGACTTTTTCTCACATACAGAATATCCCAGGGATTAGAACATAGCTAATGGGAACATTATTCCTCTGTCTAATGGACAAACTGCGGGCTATTTTGGGGAACTACTTTTCTTTTGAGGGAGAGACAAAAGGAGAAAGATTAATAAGATAGAGAGAGACACCCTGCTGTCTTCATGGGGATCCTGGTAGGGTGGGAACAGCTCTTGGAGATACTATCCCCTCCTCTTACTGAAGACCTGGGGAACCAGATAAGCTCTGATGAAAGTGACCCTCAAGTTGGCCCGAGCAGGAGACGGGGTCCTTAGGGTAAGGAGGAGGATGACCCAACCAGATGCCAGAGCAGCTGAGACTCACCAAAAGGGCTATAAAAGAGGAACCCACAAGCCCATATGCCTATTAATTTCAAGGCCTGCTTCTCCCTCTCTTACACCAAGAAGTCTATACTCTACCTGCTGCTTGCCTGGGAATCCCATGAGTAAGATGTCCTATGTATGGCATATGGCAACCTTCCCAGTCAGTGAGTTGGGTTGGGGGCTTATACCAACCTGCCATTATCTGAAAGGCTTTTCCCTGGTGCCTTACTCTTACTTTCAAATAAACTTTGCCTCTACTCCCACTCATAATTGTTTCTTTGAGAAAGAGCTCAATACCTCTCCTATACTGTACCACTTTTTATATACCTCTAGCCATTTGATCCACTTGGTATTCATTGAGCACATCATGAGCATTCTGGCTTTCATATTTTTGTTCATGCTGATTGTCAGTTGGAATACACTCTCATCCAATTTTCCTAAATTCTACTTCCCTCACATTCTTTTTCAGAAAATTCCTCAATCATACTTACTATATGTGTCCCTCCTTAGGGTACTAAAGTATATTTTAAAAAATATTTATGCATTGTGTCCTCCTAACTAGGTTTCAAGTCATTTGAGGGAACAAACCCTCTTAAGATATCTTTGTGTCCTAACGCCTAAGCCAAGCTTTCACATACAGTAGTTGCTTCAAAAAAGTTTGCTTTTAAGGGTGCTACAAGAATCGAAAATATTTGTGAAACACTTAGCAGCTTGTCAGGAATATGCAAAGAATTTTTTTTATTATTTCTAGTATATTCCAGGCAAACTGTTAAACATTTTATAAACATTTCCCATTCTGGTAACAATTCTTCCAAGTAGGTTTATTCATGTATTTCTGGTGTCATCACCATTTCTTCTTTGCAGAATGGTGCCTTTCTGGTCACCAGCATTCTGAAGCTTAGCCAAATGAATTGTTTTCCATAAATTTGAATCTTTAAGAGGGCTATATATAGATGGAAGGAAGTTTTATTCCAAAAACTGGTGGCAATATCTGGAAGGAAAGTCTGTAAATGGACACTAATGCAATCTCCTCTCCTCTCCTCTTTTCCTCTCCTCTCCTCTTCTCTCCTCTCCCTCCTCCTCCTTTCTCTTTCATTCTCCCCTTTCTTTTTCTTGTTTTCCTTGTTTGTTGAAATAGAATATCACAATATAGCCCAGGATGGCCTCAAACTCAGGTTCTTCCTGCCTCAGCCTCCTACATACATGATATTACAAGATTGTTCAACCACATGTGGCTAATCCTTGATTGGTTGGTGTTCCTTGCTTCTTTCCATCCCTTCTGGGCTCGAACTCAGGGTTTCTCACTTGGCTTTTTCACTCAAGACTAGTGCTCTACTACTTGAGCCACAGGTTTTTGCTAGTTAATTAGAGATAGAGATATGAGTCTTATGGGCTTTCAAACTATGATCCTCAGATCTCAACTTTCTAGTTTGCTTGGAGTACCAAGCAAAAGTATGAAGTACCAATGACATGAAGTACCAATGCCTAGCTTCATCTTTGGTTTCTGATATCCTAAAACCTTCAGTACTCTTTCATGACACTCCTTCTTATCCTCATCAAAGCTAGATTAGACTATATGCAATAGCATAGCTCTAACCTTTTCTGACTTCAGAGAATGTATTGCAAGTGGAAAACCTTCAGGAATCTAAGGGTATTTAGAATTGCTTTGCAGAAAATAGGTGGAAGGCAGTAAGACTTCCATTCAAATTTCAACATAGAAAGTTGCAGATATAGTATTTAGATATGAAATAAGTCAATGAATTAGCAGCTGTGTTGTTTGGGACTATATGCCCCAAACTATAAACTTTTAGGGAAAGATGTCCACTCCCAAAGAGTAAGAATGGAAAATGCCAGGACTCTCTTTTAAAGGACATTAGATAAATTGATGCAAGTGATAGACATGCTCAAGTATCTAACTTGCTTAGGAATAGGATGAAGCCCAGGGCATTTATGTGAGTGTGAGAACAGAATTACTTTTTGTTTTTAACTGTAGAGTGGAATCCTTGAAAATTAAACACTACTACTAGCCATGGTATTGCACTTACATACATCATGTCCAAGTTTTTAGGATCCTCATAATTAAAATAGAGAAATTTAGAAATATGTAGGGAGTTAAAACACCTGTGAATTTGCACCAGTTGCTATCCTTCTCCAATAAAACCAAACTACCTTCCCCATCTAATCTTCTCATAGTTTCTACTTTTCCTATGTTTCCCCATTTCCCCCCCTGAAAACTCAATGTGCTCCCCAAGTAAAAAAGGAGAATCAGAGTGGGAAAAGACCAGCAGTGTCACAGACACCAACAAATTCTACAAAATGTGTCCATATTTGTAGAATGGATTTTAACAATGTTTGACCAAAGATAGCAAAATATGAGTACGAATCCAGCCAACTTGTTTGATATGATTCACTCAGCACACCTTGTGTATAGACTGCTGAGCACAAGCTATGATCTTTATGCAAACCTGAGCTTTCCATTACAGATTTGGACCAAATGCTACAACACAGAAAATGATAACAAGGACTAGAAATCTTTTGGCATGGAATACAGGAAAGGACTCAAGAGGATGCTGAGTTTATCAAATATGTTTCCAATGGGGCCAAGAATCTTTTACAGGCAATTTACGAATTATTCTAACTGGCTCAGAATACTTATGATGGGAATTGCCAGCAAGGTGGGCTTTCTGATCCCTATGGAATCCTGGGTGGACTCTCTGGTAGTAGTGATTCATAGCCAGGAGCAAAGTCAGCATTGTTATGATATTAGGCAACAGCCCAAACATCATTAACAGATCTCAGTATATCTAATTCACAGATAATTCTGGCTGTGGTTAGTCATGGTGTGCCCAGTAGTGTAAGCAGTGGATGCTCCATTAACAATTCCAGCAACTTCAAAGTTAGCAAGTAGAAACCAGAATTGAGCCACTATACTCAACAGTTGTGAGTGCAGACAGGAGGGGTTTGGCACCTGTAGGACTCCATGGTTGAAGGGGAGGGTGAGGTCTCTGAGAAAAGTCAATACAGGATCATAAAAAAATGGACATGCTGAACCTTCTTCCTATCCTTGTTTATAGCTACTCCCCCCCAGGAATTGTGCTCTCCCCATCTTTTAAAGATAGTCAGACACTGACTGAGTAAAACTGAAACCTGTTGAAATGCTATTCCCATCTTTAAGCATGAAGGAATATGAGGTGAAATGATATGGAGCTCTGATTCCCATTAATCTCTGATAGGCCCAATGGGACTTTAAGCTCTTCTTATAGAGCTTAACAGTTCCTAAAAGTGTTATTGGAATATATAGCCTTGGCAAATGCCAGAATCTCTACCTTGGCTCCCTGGCCTACAGAATGATAATTGTTACAGTAGAAAAGACTAAGAGGATGCACCAGCATTCCTCCTTCCTAATGAAATAGAAATATGAATATGATCCTAGTGAAATTATGTCCTAGTGGAATTTTTCCAGTACCAAAGACAAAGAGGTAGACCTATTGATTCCTAATACACTTCTATTTGTTTTTCTGGCTTCAACAAGCCTGGAGATGGATGATGGACCATGGTAAAGCTAACAAGGTCCTCATTTCAATTTGGCTGGTATTTCAGATAGGATCTCACTGAAGGAAATAAATATATATCTTGGTATTTGGTTTGCTGCTACTAAGATGGCAAATATACTTTATCCATTAGGGTGAACCTAAGGATAAATACCACAATTTTTATTCTCTTACGCAAGGTTGTGGCAAGTCTTTGATTCTGTAATACAATGTAGAGCTTTCAGGGATCTTGACTAGGACTTGACAAATTTTATCTGTATCCGTTCAGATAGAAGACATGTTACAGTCCATATGGTTTCTATTGCAAATACTTGGCTATGAACAAAAGCAATTATAGAAAATATGTAGATAGACAAATGTGTCTGTGTTCTAACAAAACTTTGTTTACAAGGTCATGTAACAGGTTGAATTAGGTCCATGATAATGTAACAGTACCTGATCTTGGCCATCAACATGTATAGGACATGATGCTAATCCCTATAGAAATGATAAGGTGTTGATATGTCTTGGAGAGCAGGAAGTGACAGATGCCCTGTGACAGAGGTGGAAGAGCTCGCTATCTCTGTAAAATTTCTGGAAATGGAGAGATTTGATAACCTATAAAAGTGAAGATCAAGGTTTTCATCTTGAGCTCAGGACCATAAAAACTGAGACACAATCTTAAGTGAGCTTCATAGATAGTATTTCATCATAGTGCTTACACTGAGTTTCTTTACACCAGTTGAAGGACATGTCTCTTGGTGAGTGCATGGAAATGATGGTGAGGACGAGAACAGATGCTGTTGTGAATCTGGCCTGAAATTCAATCTACCAGCCTCTATGAGTATCTTATGAGTCAATCTCCTGGAAAGGCTATGGGGGGAGTGTTACACATCATGAAAATAGAAAAGGTGAACAGGCATCAGATTTCCTGGTAGGCTGAACAACAGCTTACCTCATCCTGAGATTAAGGACTCCTCAAGGAGTTTTGGCCGTTGAAATGAGAATCTACCTTCTACTCAGGCAGATTGTGTATGAATTTAGCAGCAGAAACCTGGATACTTTCATATGAGTGGTGAAGGGCCTAATTAAGAGAAAGAACAGATCAAAGGGAAATTGACCAAAGATACTATAAAAAGTTAACATTTCTTCTTTAGTCACATAAAATGCCTCCTGCAAAATGTGTAGATAACACAGAAAAGTACAAAGAAGAGAAACAAAAGCATGTATCAACTGTTAACATTCAGTTTATTCCAATATAGTCTCTTTTCTGTGCTGTGCATATGTGTATGTATTTAAAAGGAATAGTAATGGTATACTTTGAAAGCTTGCATTAGAGTGATCATCTTTACATATCAGTGAACACTCTTGCAGACATGATTTTCATGACTACAAGGAATTGTCTCAAAGACAAAATGCCACTAAGTTCTTATCCAGTGCCTTCTGTCTTACATTTAGTAAGCAATGTTTCTTGCAAAGGTTACCCACCACGATAGAAAATTTTATGGATATGCCTCCTGCACACATTCCACCACAGATGGCATTTGGGGATCATGGCACATTATTGGAAGACATCTGAGGTCAAGAGTTACTCCATTAATAAGATAATCATAATATCATGGTAGATTGCTCTGATTCTACCATTGGCACTATTTGTTATAATTAAAAATCATCTCACAAGACACTATCTTTAAAAAAAGAAAAATGACTGAAAGTATGACAAGTGTAGAGTACCTGCATAGCAAGTACAGGGATCTGAGTTCCAACTCCAGTACAAATGAAAGAAAGGAAGAAGAAAAGAAGGAAGAAAGGGAAGGAGGGAGGGAGGGAGGAAGAGAGAGAGGGACGGAGTTAGTTCTTGGAATAACATTTGTATAGCAATGAATTTTACCAAAAAGATACAAAGCAGTCTGAAAAACATATTTATTTTAATGTAACTGATGTGAGTTATTCATTTCATTAGTACTTGCTGAGTGCCTGAAATAAAACCATTCTAAAAGGACAATACTTCACTGCTTGCTTGCATCCTTCCTTCCTTCCTTCCTTCCTTCCTTCCTTCCTTCCCTTTCTTTCTCCCCCCCCCTCCTTCCCTTCCTTCTTCCTTTCTTTCATTTGTAATGGAGGTGGAATTCAGAGCCTTGTACTTGCCATGCAGATGCTCTACACTTGAGTCATACTTTCAGCCCTTTTGATTCTTTTTTTTTTTTTGTTAGTCGTGGGGCTTGAACTCAAGGTCCCTCAGCTCTTCAGCTTAAGGCTAGCACTCTACCAGTTGAGCCACAGTACCACTTCCAATTTTCTGGTGGTTTATTGGAGATAAGAGTTTCATGGACTTTCCTGCCCGGGCTGGCTTTGAATCATGATCCTCAGATCCTCAGATCTCAGCCTCCTGAGTAGCTAAGATTACAGGCGTGAGCCACTGGTGCCGGCTTGTTCTTTTTTTTTTTTTTAGATAGTGTCTTGCTTTTTTTTTGCCTGGGCTGGCCTACACCATGATCCTTCTATTAACGCTTCCCACCTAGCTGGAATAACAGAAATGTGTTACCATGTCCAGCCTTTTCTGCTAGTCTCAAACTCCAATAACTCAGTTCCTGAGTAGCTCAGATAATAGGTATGAGCTATGTGTGGTTGAGGATGTTTTAAAAGTTATTTTCATTAGCATACACAATTTGTACAAGAGGGGAGGGGTTCATTGTAATGTTTCTACACATGAATAAAATGTATCCCAATCAACTTCACTTCTTCCATAACTCTTACATACCTTTTCCCCACTCCCCACAGTTTCAACAGGTTTCATTTTTCTGTTTCACACATACAAATAAACTCCTTGGATCATTTTCATCCAAATGGATCCTCTTGTTATCCCTCCTGAAGGTCTACCCCACTCCACCTGAGCAGAGCCTCTTTTACTTTCCTTTTGTTTCTAGTGTATATTAATTGCACCATAGGGTTCATCATGGTATTTCAGACATGAATATTATGTGCACAATCCTCACACATAATACACATTTGAAGCCAGGATTGGTGGTGGATGCCTATAAACTCATCTATTCCAGAAGGCTAGGTAAACGTAGGCAAGTTTGGAGAAAACATTGAAAAAGGGCTGAGAATGTAGCTCAGTGCTTATTTAGCAGGTGGTAGGTCCTGGGTAGCACCATCAACAGCAACCAGAAAAAAAAACTAAACACACCAAATTATAGAAAGCCAACAAAACAAATGAATGGTATAGAAAGGTAAAAGGGCAGTAATGAGTCTTCCTATGTCTCAGGTTTTCTGTCTCCACAGATCCCAACAATGATTATCTTCTTACGTATTCCTCTGGAGACATGAGGGCCAAACATATACATATAAACTCATATTTCAAGAAAATAATTTAAAAAATCATCATAGGCATACCCAACTAGAAGGAAGTTCTGCAGAGATGTAGCAGAGCACTTGCTACCCATTATTAGCCTGTGTATCCTTTGCTTTGTACACTGGTTTGTATTTTGATTTTTTATCAGGTCATATTATTTGGAGATTGTTCCATGCCAGACCATACAAATTGACTACATTGTTTTCAATAGTATAATATATCATTTTGTTTTGCAATTGCTAGTCATGGGCAGAGTTCACACAGCCTTTCTGGTGTGATAGTCCTTCAAGTTCTACAGAGGGCAGAGATCAATAGGGTTGTAGCTCTGTAGCAGGCATTCTTAGTGTTGTACCTTAACAGCAGTGTTGAAACTCAGTGTTGAAACAGTGGTAGGCAATGCCTATTTAGTGTGTAGCTCTACTGCCAGCTGCAGTCATTGTAGCCTTCTCTGCCTGGTTTCTTGTCTGAGGAATTGGACGACTTTTATACAGAAGTTGAGAGGGAAGAACTTTATTCAGAAAAAAAGTATCTCAGGCTGGGAAGGTGGCTCAGTGGTAGAGTGCTTGCCTTGCATGCATGAGGCTCGGGGTTCGATTCCTCAGCACCACATAAGCAGAAAAAGTTGGAAGTGGTGCTGTGGCTCAAGTAGTAGAACACTAGCCTTGAGCAGAAGAGCTGAGGGACAGTGTCCAGGCTCAGAGTTCAGGTCCCACAAAGGACGGGGAAAAAAAAAGTATTTCAATGGAAGCCACAGTAGCTCTGCTCAGATGTCTGCTCTAGTCTACCTAGGTTCTCCGTCTTCATCCTAGATGGCTGAGTACGGGAGTTTTTATATCTGATTGGTTTTCTTATTATAATTAGGTGTTTTGGAAGGTGATATTTAATTGGTTGGAGTCTCATAACATTATGGTTTATTGTCAATTACCAATCAGGCCTCTTCTGCAAATCCCCCTAGGGTCATGGGAAGGTTGTTGAAACTTGAAGGGTTAAGGAGGTACAGAGGCAAGATAGTTTGTAACGATGTTTCTTTTGCATTGGGATTTACTTGCTAGGCCAAGAAGGATACTGTCCAGGGATCATAGTCTGAACTAGTTTCCCTTTCAGTACTGCATTTTGACCAGTTCTTAGCCTCTTGATATTGTAAACATTGGGCCAACAAACATCTGTGGCACAAATATCTACACAAGGAATTGCTAGGATTATAGCATGCACATATAAAACTATGGTCAATGTTATTACTTTCCTTCCAGGTAAGTACTGTTTTTATTCCCACCAACAATGTAAATGAGGATCTATTTTTTAAGCCCAGGCTTGTTCAAATTTATCAGCCCAAAAGATGAAACCTGCACCTCATTGATTTAATCTGCATTCAATTTAAGATTAAAATTTAAGTTTTGAACACTTTGTACTAAGTTTTTCTTTGTAACATACATCATCCATGAACCTAAACAGACACAGATGCTATTCGAAGATGATAAACTGGCTAGATTAAATCCAAAACAAAAGCTGTCGAGGACAGTGATAATGTTTGATCTTTTTTCCTTTTGTGTGTAGACCCTTTCTATTTCCACTAGGTAACATGGGAATTATAAATTACCAGAATGTGTGGTGTGTTCTAGACCACAGAGATGCCGAACCTGAGAGAACCTGGGAATGTAATAGATAAATTTTGTAGCAGCAGCAGCAGAGAGGCTTACAGAAATCACCCATTTGGTTCACTACTTTTGATATCTGTTTCCTTAATTTCAAGGATTGCTGACTTCTCTGGCCTAAGAGTATGCTGGGTGTAGGTAGCAACTCCATGGAGTTAAAAGTGTTGTAAGGGGTTTCTTTCTTTCCTCTGTTCTGGTCTACTTCCTTCTTCCCTCCCGCCCTCCCTCCTTGTTTTGTAGATGATAGTGTGCCGTGAAGCATACTCTGTTCGCAAATTATTAACTCCTCACCCCAATCCCCTTCATTGTTAATTTTGAGGAACTGGATGAGCAAAACAGAAATATGTATGTTGCTACCTTAAAAGCCTCAAATCAGGCCACTGAATGTTCGACCTGGGCACCTTAAATCGGTAGAGAAAAATACAAAGCCTCCCTTGCTTTGAAAAACGAGCATCAGTACTGCTCTGGCAATCCTAAAGTTCTGCATTGTTGCAAATATATCTCGATATATATCGATACAGAAACGGATATGTGCATACACACACGCACACTCATGTATCCTCTACCTTCATTGGACCCCATCCCATTCTTGTCTCATTTATTAAGTTTCGGGTGTTAGAAAGCTAGAGATACAACATAGGTCACCCCAAGTGCCTGGCACAAATACGGATCTGGCCCTACGCCAGGGATGCACGTCGTGTCCTACCCCTCCCTAATCTGGAGCAGTCGTCACTCTAGAAGCTTTCCCCCACCCCCTAAATTCCCAGCCCTGCTCTTTGTGCTGGCCTGCTCGGACTGCCCCTTGCAGCTGGTGATTCGGGATCCGAAACGACGCGGTAATCCCCCGCGGCGGTGGCCGGCGTCAGCGTCCCCTCCCTCTTTCCCGCGCGCCCGGGGCTCCCCCGCCGCCGCCCGGGGACGGGCGTCCGGCCCCCTCCAGCGCCCCCTCCCCGGCGCGTTGCGGCTGGCGCTCCCCCGCGCCCCGCCCGACGCTGCAGCTGGGCCGGCGACTCGCCATTGGATTAAAAATAGCAGCTTCCCCCGCGCTCCCGGCCCTGGTGTCCGCTCCCGCCCCGCGGCCCGCTCTCCGCGCCCGCCCCGGCTGCGCTCCGGTCTCCCGCACAGCCACTCGCCCGCAGGCGCCGCGATCGCCCATAGACCCCGCGCCCGGTCTCCGGCCCCGGCCCTTGCCGGGCTCGGCTTGTGCGCGCGCGGCCATGCAGCGCCGGGGCGCCCTGTTCAGCATGCCGGGCGGCAGCGGCAGCAGGAAGATGGCCGCAGGAGACATCGGCGAGCTGCTGGTGCCCCACATGCCCACGATCCGCGTGCCCAGGTCCGGGGACAGGGTCTACAAGAACGAGTGCGCCTTCTCCTACGACTCTCCTGTAAGTGAGGCGCTCCGGGGAGGGAGGCATTGCCGGCGGCCCGGGGCGAGCGCGAGCCACCGAGCCCCGCGGCACGTGAGGCTGGGGCCGAAGATGCGCTGCGCCGCCCGGGACCTCCTCCCCGCGCGGGAGCGGGCTCCGGGGCGCCGCAGTCCCGCGGGCACTGTGCGAGCGCCCCACGGCCGCGGCGGCCGAAGACTCGGCCCCCCAGCCAGGCAGGCTTCCAGCAGCTTGCCCAGAGCCCCTCCACTGTCTGAACGACAGATGGAATCAGAGAGTTAGTTCCCTGTTCGGAGCTCCACAGTTCACACCGCCCGCGTCCTCTTGGGGTGCGATCGGGCAGGCGGCTAGGTGGCAGAGGCATGGTTCCCCACCCCTGGGTCGCACACAGCGTTACTCTTTCTGGAAAGGTTAGTTTTCCCCAGGAATTCCCACGCCTGGGCAATTGTGCTGTCCACGCAGAGAGTATCTCCCACCACTTCCCATCTCTACCCACTCTTCTTGTCCTTAGAATGTCAGAAGAAATCTCCACTCGGGCAGCAGAAATAGGGGACCACTGGATTGTGCTGGGTTGCCTGAGCCTTTCTCCCTTGTTCTTCCAAGTGAGTCACTTCGGGCTGACGAGCACCAGTGTAAAGGATTGTAAGTTCAGTCCAGAATCGTGACCTCAGAGACCCGAGGGGCAAGTTTTAGAGACATCACTGTGTTCCAGCCCGAGTAGTCAGTTGGTGGAGTTTTCACCTAATTGTATATAAACGTGTACGAAGCATAAAGAGGGTGAATGACCCTTTCAAGAGTCAAAATGGGCTTCAAAGTGACTCAGCTGTCTGGCGTTTATCATGTCATTTTGAGGACCAGGTTATTTTTAGCCTCCCACTTTGGGTCTCATGTGTCACCCCGCATATCTCAATGCACTGGGAGGTGCATGGATTGGAGGGGAGGCGGAGCTCACAACAATAGTCTAACACGTTTTATTTGTGGAAGATAGTTTTGATGTGGGTAAAAGCCCACAACAAAACAACAAAAATAACCCAAACCAGTGGAAAAATTCCAAATTTTCCTTTATTACCTTGTGGGATGAGGTTAGCTGTTTTTTAAAAAAGTATTTTTGGTATACTTTTGGGGCTCCATAATTATCTTTTCTATGACTTCCTTTTCTTCTATACTATTAAAATATCCTTTGGAGATAAAAATCTACAATTTGTTAATTGCCTGTTTTTAAATTTAAAAAAATCTCTGAAGAGTGGAGTGTATTTAATGTTCAGTGTAATAGTTCACACCTGTAATTTTAGTGACTTAGGAGGTTGGGATGTGAGGAACACAGTTGGAAGACATCCTGGACAAAGTTCATGAGACTCTTACTTCCAATTAACTACCCAAAAGTTGGAAGTGGCTCAAGTAGCAGAGCATTAAGGGACAATGCCTGTGCCCTGAGTTCAAGACCTAGCCTTGGTATAAAAAACAAAGAAAGAAAGAAAAAAAGGAAAGAAAGAAAAAGAAGATACTTAGTGTATTGTTCATCACACTACTTAAAGTGTCCTGGTAGCCTGAGATCAGCAGTGCCATTATATCCATTTTATGCCATTTTCAGAGGGTGTGGCCAGGTTATGTTAGGCAGGTTGTGTCTCAGAGTGGAAGGAATGTGGGTCTTAAAAAACTTCACAGACTCAATTCTGGGAAGAAGAGTGTGATCTGTCTTTTGGGATAGCATAATGTGTACTATGGGTAAAACAATTTACCTCATGATTGGTGTGGGTTGCTCTTGAAGTTCTGCCTACAAACTTATTATTGAATACATTTACCGCATTATCTAAGAAGATCTTTCTATGTGCCAAACACTGTTCCAGAAGCACGATGTCCACTGTAAAATGATGAGTTCATTTCTGTGGCTGTAGTTTCTTGGAGGAGGCTGGGATTATTTATAAGGACAGTGAATCAGTGTATCTCAATGGAGGATGACAAAGAAAGCTTTTATAAACATCATTTAAAGCACAGTGCCTGATAATGTTACCTTTTCCCTTTGTGGTACTTTCTTTAACATTATGTTGTGAATTCAACAAACATTTCTAGAGTATCAGAAATTCTGGTTCCAGCTCACACATGCACGGCTGTAAAAAAGAAACAGAGCAAAGTTTATTGATATCATGCATAGCCAAAACAAATTCACAAGCTTGGTGGGGCTGTGGTAGAGAAAGGTAAAAAATGATGAAGTGCAAAAAAAAAGTTCCTGATTTGGACACTTTGAAAAAGTTCATAGATAAAGATAGGTAGAAAATAAATGACACCATCATTTCAGGCAAGTGACATTACATATGCAAACACATGAAGTACAAATACTTCCTTCTTATTTGTTTGTAATGTCTTTGGAAGAAAAAGATTGACTTGGCAAGTAAGAGTTAAGGTCAGAATCCAGAAAGTGGATAAAGGGAGCCATGACTTCTGAAAAAAATGTTAGATTTTGATAATTTCTGCCTTTTTTTTTGTGAGTGTGCAGGAGGTCAAACCCAGGGCATTGAAAATGCCCTAATCCATCACTGGGCTATGCCCACAAAACTTTGTCATGATTTTGTAGTCAGTTATGGAAAGTTACTTTGAAATAATGCCTCTTGGTATGAGTTCTAGTATTGGCCTTGAACTCAGGGCCTTGTATTCATGCTTGGCTTTTTCACTCATGGCTGGTGCTCTATCACTTGAACCTTTTTGCTGGTTAATAAGCCCAAGCTGGACCTCTGTCCTCAGATCTCAGCCTCCTATGTATCTAAGATAACAGGCAGGGACTACCAGTTTAGTGTCATTTAAAGTAGACATGGAAGAAAACTGAAGTCACCAATTTTTTGTTATATACCCATTATGTGCCAGGCACAGTATGAAGAATGGCTGTTTTGCACCTTTATAGGATGTGAGTAACACATGGAACAATATATAACTAATTGCAGTATCCTCCATTATTTTCACGTAGGAAGAGCTTAATTTGAGGAAGAATTTTTCTCCTTTACCTCTTTGGCTTCAGCCTGGCCTGCCTTCCCACTTTGATGTGTAGTTTATCTCTCTGTGACTTGGTTCATCTCCAGCGGTTTCTTATGTCCTTCCTAATAGTGCTGTTTTTCAAGATTCAATTCAAAGAATTCTTCCTTTGTGAGTCATTTCCCTATTGCCTCTTTACCCCATTAAACTCCATTTATATGAAGTTTATAAACATGTCTGTCAGAACCTCAGCAATATGTTTATTTGCCTGTTTCTACCTTAAACTACAGTCTTTCTGGAGAGTGGACATTTATTCCCAGAAGCTTGACCAGTGGCTGGAATAAATATAATAATAGGAATTTCATGAGTATATGAATTACATGGTAACAGGTTCTATAGATGCTGAGCTTACAGACTGTGGGCACATTGGGAAAGGACTCAAATGGAATTGTCATGTAAGATGTGTTGATTTCAACTGTGGGGGACAAATGTGATAGTAATGAAGAAACTAGCAAGGTTAGAATTCTAGTTCTGTTATCTGGCTCTAACTTCTCTGGGTAAAAATAGAACTTGATTCATTTTTGGTTTTTAACAATAAATGAATAATACGTAATGTGTACTGGCTAATTAGTGATCTTACAATACATATTTTCTTTAAAGAAGGAATAGCCAGGTACTGGTTGCTCGTGTCAATAATCGTAGCTACTCAGGAGGTTGAGATCTAGGGTTGAGGTTCCAAGCTAGTCTAAGCAGAAAAGTCCATGAGCTGCCTATCTCTAATTCCAATAAAAAGCTGGAAGCAGAGGAGTAGTTCAAGTGGTAGAGTGCTTTCATTGAATAAAATAACCAAGTGAGAGCATCAGATCCTGTGTCCAAGCTCCAATACTGGCACATGTGTGCATGCACACACACACATGGAAGTAAGAAATTAAGGAATTTTCTTTACAAGTTGTAAGCCCAATAAGTTAGGTGTCAGACTTTATGTAAAGTATTGCATGTGCTCACAGCCTTTATGGACCATCATTGAAATCTGTTCTCCTTGTTGGTGGAATTTCTCTTTTATCCAGGTATATTTTGTCCTAACCCATTTCTGGTGGATCTGGTGAGGCCAGTCTGTGGCTTTTCAATGGGTAGGACTCATTTCCTTTTTTAAGATCACTCTTCCTTATGATAATTTATTGATTATTTATTGATCATTTATCATTTATTTATTTTCTCACTCTTCCCTTTCTTCTGACTTCATCTTTTCCTCTGGATACATGCATTGTGTAGAATCTGTGTCATGCAACAGAACAGTTAGTTATACTCTATCTTCTATGGTTGTCTTTATTTTCTTTCTTTTGCAACTCTAATTCTTATTTTTAAGGCATTTAATAGGTGAGGCATGGCTCTCTCATGTTGATTATATGCCCCCTGGATTGTGAGTTGAGTGCTTGTCTATACCTTATCTTAGCTTGGCCTTTTAGACAAGAATAGGCAGTTTTATTTTGGAAAAGTATCCTAGGGAACAGAAATAGTGACTGAGGGAATAGTGACAAAGAGAAGGAAGGAATGAGTGAGTTACAAAGCTGGTGTTCACTGTGTGTGCCTGGTGCTCAGTCTTTTGGGGCTCTCTCTGGAGTATTGGGATATACCTCAGAATCTTGCACTTGAGATAAGGAAGAGAGGAATGCTTATCCATCCCATCCCAGCTGCCTGGGTGGAAACACCCTCACTCCTCAGGGTTGCATTTGTGCCAGGAATGCTGAGTAGGATTTTCTAGAATTCTAAGACCAGCAGCTGTAGAGAGGTGAGAGATCCTAGGTTATGTGACTTTGTGAGAAGAATGCGTGTGAAGAATGCCCACTTACTTCTTCCCTTCTAGCATAAGGACTATTTTCTAAGAAGGAGCTTTTTTCCCATTCGTTGCAGTTCTGAAGATGGTTTGGTGATGTTGAGACGTCATGGTAGGATCTCTGTCTTTCTGGAACTCTGCCAAACTATAATGGATAGGGCCTGGTAGTCACGACCAGTTTAGATACCCACCAGGAAAGCTTTGATATCTACTTGTGGGAAAACTTTTTATTAAGGATTCAGTAAATTTTCCTTCTACAAATATTTATTGATATGCCTGGTACTGTTTCAATGATAGCAAGCAGGTCCTCAAGTATGCTTCCTGGTCCAGCAGGAAATGGAACTCTAAACTTGCTTCCCACTAAAATCTTGGGTTAAGGATCTGTCAGTTTGTGATTTTTAATAAGCTTTCTAGGTGTTTCTATATCATTCTAAAATTTGAGACTTAATAGGTGCCTTTTCACCTAATAAGAGCCTTACCACTTTATCCATTAGAAGCATAAAGGATTCTAGGTATTCATTTGAGTACACCTATGAGCTCATTTAATCTTTACAACAAACCTCTGTATACACTGTAGTTATCATTTTGCACAAAGAGAACACAAAGGTTGCATAGACAACATACATTACAGCTGGGAATTTTTAAATCCCCCTTTGAAGATATAAATCTAAAATGAATCTAATTAGTTTTATTTGCCAAAAGTTTCTTCCAAAAGAAACTAACTGAAAACTTGTTCTTCAGGATGACCTTTAAACTTTTTGGTAAACATTGGTATAACTTTTTGGTGTATCAGTTACTGGGGCTTGAGCTCAGGGCTTTATTCTCTTGCTTGGCTTTTTTACTCAAGGTTGGAGATCTACCTGGGCTATACCTCCACTGATGGGTTTTTCCCTTGTTAATTGCTGGTAGAGTCTCAGAGATTCTTTTGTTTGGCTTGGCTTCAAACTGTGACCTATAGATCTATAGTCTTCTCAGTAGCTAGGATTATAGGTATGAGCCATCAGCTCCCAGTTATAGAAAATATTTTTAAGGTCTCCTTAAAAAGCTTTTCATGTTTTTTTTTATCTTTAATGTCTACCATATTAGAAATTAAAAAGAAGAAAATTAAACAATTTGAACAATGTTATTCCTTTAATTGGCTGGAATGATGATCTCAGATGTCCTGTAACCTCTGGAAAATGCTACTGTACACTATGAGAGCTAAACAACAAAGAATGTCATGCTATGAGAATGTTTTTGACCTTCCAAATTGATTGGAGAGGGCTGGGAAGAGGCTCAGTGGTAGAGCGCTGCCTTGCATGCCTGAGGCCCTGGGTTCGATTCCTCAGTACCACATAAGCAAAAAGAAAAAAGCCGGAGGTGGCGCTGTGGCTCAAGTGGTAGAGCGCTAGCCTTGAGCTGAAGAGCTGAGGGACAGCGCCCAGGCCCAGAGTTCAGGCCCCACCACTGGACCCCCCCCCCCCCGCCAAAAAAAACACAACAAAAAAAACCAACCAAATTGGTTGGATAGTCTTTGGTTTATCACCTTGTTTTCAGGCCATACCTTAAAAACTAAAGTTAAGCAGAGTGCTACGGGCTCACACCTGTAATCCTAGCTACTCAGGAGGCTGAGATTTGAGGATTGCAGATCAAAGTCAGCACAGACAGGGAAGTCTGTGAAACTCTTATCTCCAGTTAACCCACAGAAAACCAGAAGTGGAGCTATGGCTCACAGTGGTAGAGTTCTACAACCAGAAATGCCCCCTCCCCCAAAACACACACACACTCACACACACACACACACACACACACAAAACAAAACTAAAACAACAAAGTATTAGAGTTTAGCCAAGGGGCTGGGAAGGTAGCTCAGCGGTAGAGTGCATGTCTTGCAAGCATGAGGCCCTGGGTTCAATTCCTCAGCACCACATAAACAGAAAAAGTCGGAAGTGGTGCTGTGGCTCCAGTGGTAGAGCACTAGCCTTGAGCTGAAGAGCTGAGGGACAGCGCCCAGGCCCAGAGTTCAGGCCCCATGACCGGCAAAAAAAAAAAAAAAAAAATGTAGAGTTTAGCCAAGCAAGATGTAACTGTTTAATTGTATGCCTCATCTGAAATGTAGCATTTACGTGTTGATATTGTTATTCTATTAGACACAGACAACCACAGGTGACAAAATTTTCACAACAGGCACATCCTTTTTTGAAGCAAACTGAGAATTTGGCTGACTTATTTTGAAAACGTTGGAATTCCGTTGGCCGTTTCAAGAGTAGGAATTCTTTATTCTGTTGACTTTGAGATTTACAGTAGGGTAATCTTTTTCTTTGTGATAACCTTAAATGTTAATATTTTGATTTTTTTCCTCTTTGGCCTTTGATTAGAGGATTTTTCAATCTTTTGCTTGGAAAGGGAAGACCTATTTGCCTTCACTGAGTAGGAGATAAGAATGGATCTGCTTCTAGATACCTGAGACCAGCTGGATGTGGTTTTCAAGTTCTGTGCCTGCTTTGCTGGGCTTTCTCTCATATTGTAGGGCTAACACTGTACTTTTCAGAATCTTTGATGATGAGGTTCTGAATTTAATTCTGCCAGTAAAAGATTTGGAAGGCCAAAGAGAAAGAATAGCTATAAGGGCTGTTGTTGCTGTGACACTCAGCAGAATCGACATTTTGTACCAGCTTCTTGGTATTCCGCTGGAAGTCAGTCACCATTGTGGGGGGTACCTGAGATTGTTTCTTAGCTTCTTGTAATGAATGTACATCCTCATATCCAGAACACCATTGGTAGATTTCTGACCTTGGCTCTTATGCCTTTCTCTGAGTAGCTTTCTTATGACTTTGTAAGCTGCTAATTTCCTGAATTAAATCTTGTCCTGCTCAAAATATGTAGAATATTGCTTATTTTTTTTGACCAAACCTAGATGAATACACATATATTCTCTCACTCACTATATTCAAGATGGTACCTGTGGTTTTTTGTTTCTGTTTTTGTTTTTTTTTAGTCTGGTCTTGGGCCTTGGTAAAGCTCTTTTGCTCAAGGCTAGCACTCTACCACTCAAGCCACAGCACCACTTCCAGTTTTTTAAAGTGGAGATAAGAATCTCACTGAGTTTCCTGGTTGAGCTGGCTTTGAAACTAGATCTCAGCCTCCGGAATAGCTAGGATTGCAGGTGTGAGCCATCAGTACCACCTGGCACTACCTGTATCTATGTTTCTCTTTCTCTTTCTCTCTCTCTCTCTCTCTCTCTCCCCCCTCCTTCCCCCTCTTTATCTCTCTCTTTATTATCTTTAAGTAGTTGCACAAAGGAGTTGCCATTTAACAAAGCAGTTTACGAATACAATATATCTTGATCAATGTCACTGGGTAAGAATATTGGAAGTACCTGTATTCTTAACTGAGCAGTTCCTTCACAGTCTGAGGATGAATAATATTCCGCCTACTGAACAGACCACGTTTTGTTTATGTGTTTATCCAATGATTTACACTTAGGCTATTTCCACATTTTGGCTTCAGTGAACAGTGCTATAACAAATATGGGTGTATCTACTATTTATCCTCACTGTCCCATCTGTCACAAGTTCTGCTGAGGCTTAGGCCCTCATCATTCTTGCCTGGCTCCTCTCAGAAGCTTCTTAATCAACCACCTTTCTTTCCTTTCCTGCTTGTCACATTGCCCTTGTGGTTATTTTTCTAAAATGTGGTTGATGAGGTCACTTCCCTAACTAGATAGTGATGCTATTCAGATTTCTTTAACGTATCTCATCAAAGCAGTCTACCTTGTTGATAAACTGTCTACCTTCTAGACTGAAGGCCTTTCTTTTTTGCAGTCCATGCCTCCCTCTCACTCTATTGTGTTATTTTCCCTTGTTCTTCCCTTGGCCAGAATGTTTTCTTCTAGCTGAGTGTTGGTGGCTCCCACTAACAATCCTAGCTACTCAGAAGGCTGAGATCTGAGACTCTTACCTCCAATTAACTAGCAAAAAGCTGGATGTGGAGGTGTGGCTCAAGTGGTAGAGGGCCAGCCTTGAGCAGAAAAGCTCAGTGAGGGCCTGAGGCCCTGAGTTTAAGCCCTAATATTGGTACATGCTTGCATACACACATTAAAAAGCAAACTAATTCCTAAAACCAACTTCCTAATTCTCTCCCTGCTAGGAGATACCTAGAATCTCTCTCTCTCAATCCCTCTTTTCCCCCCTCACCTATCTATCTTACTGGAATGAACTCAGGTAGATACTCTACAGCTTATACTATCCCTGTAGTCCATCTTGCTGTTTATTTTTAGGATAGGGTCTCTTTTCATCAGCTAGCCTGGATACCGGATATAATTCTCCTATCTTATTCTTGCAGCTGGGATGACATGCTGCCATGTTCAGGCTTTTTTTTTTTTTTTTTTTTTGGTGCCAGTTCTGGGGTTAGAACTCAGGGCCTGGGCACTGCTCCTGAGTTTTTTTTTTTTTTATTCCAGGCTACTACTTGAGCCACAGCTCCATGCTGGCTTTTGGTGGTTAATTGGAGATAATTGCTTGGGCTGACTTGGAACTGTGATTCTCAGGTCTCAATTTCCTGAATTGCTAAGATTGTATCCATTTTTTTTTTTCTGTTGAAGTAGGGGGTCTCATTAACTATTTTGCAGAGGCTAGTCTGGAACTATGATCCTGCTCATTTTAGCTTTACCCAGTAATCCTTTAAAGCCATCTTAGGTATTTGTCATGAAGACTTTTCCCCAATCTGGGCTAAACCATTACTTTGCTTATTTGCAGAGCACTTTGTATGTCTTTACTGCAGATGGGATACAGATTATTGGAAGTTATGAAATAGCTGAGATGTGAGTGGGGAGTTAAGTGGACAAGAGTAGAGGACTGAGAATGGCATCATTTGTGAACTTGTGCTGCTATGCCCACATCTTTTCTGATTTTCTGCTATTTAAAATCAGGAGCACTGGGCACCGGTGGCTCACGCCTGTAATCCTAGCTACTCAAGAGGCTGAGATCTGAGGATCATGATTCAAAACCAGCCTGGGCAGGAAAGTCTGTGAGACTCTTATCTCCAATATACCAGTAAAAAACCGGAAGTGGCGCTGTGGCTCAAGTGGTAGAGCGCTCGCCTTGAGCTAAAGAGCACAGGGACAGCGCCCAAGCCCAGAGTTCAAGCCCCACAACTGACAAAAAAAAAAATCAGGAGCATGCATTTTGGAGTAAAAGTATGATTAAGAATAACAAATATTTGCCCGTGTAATTGTAACCCCTCTGTACAGTATTTTCACAATAAAAAAAAACAAATATGGGGGGGCAGGGGGAGGATGGGAAAGGATGGGAAGGGGAAACAAAGGAGGAGGCTACAATGCTTGATAAGAAATGTACTCTTGTACATGTAATTGTAACCCCTCTGTACAGTATTTTCACAATAAAAAAGAAATAAAAAAGAATAACAAATAAAAAAACAAATAAAA
Source organism: Dipodomys ordii (assembly GCF_000151885.1). Taxonomy (NCBI): domain Eukaryota; kingdom Metazoa; phylum Chordata; class Mammalia; order Rodentia; family Heteromyidae; genus Dipodomys; species Dipodomys ordii. The sequence goes on from NW_012267391.1 coordinate 848,553, forward strand.
AAGAATAACAAATATAGTATTTTTATTTTATCAAATTATATGTAGTGATGTTGAAGAGCCAGAGTGTCTTCAATATATGTGCTGGGTGTTTTGTGCAGCATGATTCTGCATGCCCCCAGGAGGCTTTGTAGAGGTGAACCTGTGTCATTCCCCTCAGAGAGATGACAAGAGACCTGGGCTCTACGGAGGAAGGCCAAGACCTGCCCTGCCATATTCAATATTGCTGTGATCTTTGGAGAATAGCCCTTATCTCAATACACAGTGAAGATGTGAACAAGAATGCTTATTTTTAGGGATGGAACAACAGAGCAAAGCAACAATGACAAGAATTTAATGAATCTGAATGAGTGTTGGGGCTAGAGATACTAACTGAAGTGCAAAATAGCATGTGCTCCCTGTGACACAATTAAACATGAAACATCAACAAGTATTACTACTCATGTAGAGGTTACCATGCACCTAGCACTGCGGTAGGTGCTTTAGCAGGCAGAGGGAATGTGAGCATTTGGGAGGGAGCAGAGTCATGGGCAGGAAGAGTGTGAGAGGAATCTCTGTTACAGTAGAGTACTTGTGCTTTCATTTGTTAATCAAATACAGTTTTAGGTGTTTTGGGTCCCAATTTGAACTGGGCATGGTCCCTTAAGCTTTTTTGCTCAAGGCTATTACTCTACCACTTTAGCCATGTCTCTACTTCTGGTTTTCAGGTGATTAATTAGAGATAAGAGTCTCAGCCTTTCTTGCCCTGGCTGGCTTTGAACTTCAATAGTCTGATCTTAGTCTTCTGAGTAGCTCGGATTACAGGTGTGATCTACCAACGCCTGGTACTCTTAGGTATCTTTATGTTCTTCATCTTGTTTAATTGCTATAGGGTTACAGGATATAGTTACTGTTCTTGCCCCTGTTTTATATGTGAGGGTACTGAGTCAGAGAGGTTTGATAATTTGCTCAAGGATTTTTAAAAGAATGTTACATTTACATAGATGGGAATAGTTAAGCACTGATGTGTCACAGACAGATTCTAACACACTAACATACTTAGAGAGAGAGAGAGAGAGAGAGAGAGAGAGAGAGTGTGTGTGTGTGTGTCTGTCTGTCTGTATGTGTGCTCTGGGACTTGAATTCAGGGTCTCATGCTCACATTTGGCTTTTTCTGCTTAAGACTGGTGCTTTACTACTTGAGCTTCACCTCCACTTCTGTGTTTTGTTTTGTTTTTTTTTCTCCTGGTTATTTGGAGAATAAAGTCTCAAAGACTTTTGTGGCTCAAAGTCTCAAAGACTGGGCTGGCTTTCAACAGCTATCCTCAGATCCTAGTGTCCTGAGTAGCTAGTATTACAGGTCTGAGCTAGGACACTTAAGTTTTAACACACTACTAATTTAAAATATGTTCATGGAGATGTAAACCTGGGAACAATCAATAAATCTGGAGGAATTCCTGGATTGGACAAATGGTGTCTGAATATGTGTTATTTGGAGGAGTACAAGAAGGCATAGTGGTGAGAAGTGCCTTTTCCATGGGGGTGAGAGAGGACACTATTTTGGGAAAGAGGCTTGCTGGGAGACTGTATCGCAAGGTGACTTCTCTTCAGGTCACAGAGGTTAGTGTTGATAAGATTAGACTTATTGGACCAGCCAGTTAGGCAAAAGGACCGCAGGAGGATGGTGCTCATTTACTGCTATTGTTCTGGGAGTGGAATCAGGAATAGATAAGGAGGTGGGAGACACAAAAAAATGTTGAACTTGAAGGCTGCCACAGTCCTGGAAAGGAGCACGTTCTTTAGGGTGATGATACACAGAGTTTAAGTGATGGTGCTAAACCCAATAGAGATTTTGACAAAAGATGTCAACTTAGTGACAGAATATAGAGTGGATGAAGAATATAGAGTGGATGAAGACTTCATGAGTTGTCTTGGAGATGCTACATGAGCACTGGTGCTCATGCCTGTAATCCTATTATTTAGGAGGCTGAGATCTTAGGGTTGCAGTTCAAAGTCAGCATGGACAGAAAAGCCCATGAGACTCCTATCCCAAATTAACTAGCAAAAAACTGGAAGTAGAGGTGTAGCCCAAGTGGTATATACTTAAGTGGTATATAGTATATACTTTATATGCAAGTCTTGTGTATATTTCAAAGCAGGTAGTATAGATGAGAAAGGTGAGGTAGAAAGAGAGTGTGGGAAAACTGGGAACTGTAGTGGATCTGAGTGGTCCATGTTTGTATTTCAGAGTCTGACAGTCCCCAGTATAGAGACCCTAGATTTATAAATAACTCATCCATTTGAGAGGCCTGAGTCCATGTCTGTGCTGTTATGATCTTTTCTCCATTTTGGAGGAAGCAATGACCAGAACATATTTCTTGCCTTCCCTCTGATTGACTCAAGTTGCAGAGAAACTCTAGGGCTGGGACAGGAACCTAGGAAAGTATTTCCTCCATGAATCAGAAGTTTGAACAGGTCAACACAAGCCATACTTGGAAATAGATGGTCCTTAATTATTTCATGAAATAAAACTAATCTAGAGTAAATCCTCTGCATTTGTACTATATAGTGATTGGCCAAGAGGCTGAAGTTTCTTCCAAGTGAGGTGCAATTATGAAAATTTTCTACTAGTCAAACTAAGTATTATGACTGTACTTGTTACTTCTTTGGGTGTGGCTGTTGAAAGTAGTGACTTGAAGACATGTCCTTAGTAATTCTTAGAAATAGGTTTGGTGAGCCCGACACAGGTAGCTGATGCCTGTAATCCTAACTCAGGAGGCTGAGATAGGAAGATCATGGTTTAAAGCCAGCCCAGAAAAAAATGTCCAAGGCACTAATTCCCAAATAACTAACAAAACACTGGACTGGAGGTTTTGCTCAAGTGGTAGAATGCCATCTGGAAGCAAGCAAACTTAGAAACTGAGTTCAAGGCTCTGAATTCATGAAAGAGCAAGAAGAAAAGAAATGGCTTTAGTGGTCTGGTAATGGGACTAGTGTGTTGATTGGACAGGAGACAAGAAAACCAGAGTGTTGGGGAGGCTGGGTATGCACGATGGGGCTGCGGAAGTAGGAGGTAAGTATAGAATGCTGAGTGATGTAATCCACAGGTTCGTTTTTTGGAACAAATCACTGAATTGTTCCTTTGAATGACCTTTTAGGGGAGGTATTACCATTGGTTCTCTAGCCTGGGGCTTTGGAAGGAGTCTCACGGTGAACAGTCTCTCTAGGCTTCCGGTTTTATTTCTGGATACAATGATGGTTGTAACTCTGAGCCCAAAAAACTTTGGGCCTTGAAAATTGTCTTTGCCTTGGAGCAGACAAACAGGAGTTGACACCTCCCAGAAGCTCTAGCTGTCTGTCCTTGGAAGCTTAGGGAGTGGATGTCTTTCCTTTCCCCACATTGTAGGAAACCTGGCAGAGTGCCTGGGACAGGCCACTCATCTGCAGGGGCCAGCTCTCCTTTGCCTGCCCCCCATGCTTCCCTTGAATGAAACAGCCTGGAAAAAAAGGAAACTGTTCTTTTCTCGAAGCCCACACCAAAATGGCTTTGCTTGTTGACAGACACCCACCTGGCTCCTGTCACCAAAATGACATCTGCTTCTCAGAGGCACTAGGCAGCCTGTGGGGGCCAGATTGGCCTGGGTTCTATTCACTCCCCTCGTACTGCGTAGAGGCCATTTGACTTCAGCAGGTGTTTTAATTTTACTGACTTTATCTGAGCATGGATCCTCCCCTGTCTAGTACTTGTCTTGCAGGGGCACTGCCTTCATGGCTATCCATTAAATGCTACTGTTATTATCTCTCACTGTCCAGCCAGAGCATCTGTGGCAGAAAGACATGCCATTTTCTTGGGGATGGGTAAAATGATCTCTCCAAGAAGATGACAAGGCATTTCTAGGGACTTGTCTGAAGTGTTGCCAAAGAGAGATGTGTATTTGGTAGTCCTGTGTGAGACTGCCCACAGTTAGAGGCCACAGCTCTAAATTATTGTCTGGTCTCCATGGAGACAGCTCTGTTTGGGCTGTCTTGGGCTTATATGGGATAGCCTCATGTTTACTACTTGATCAGGGGACATGTATCCTGAAGATACATCATTTAAAAAAAACTATTTTTTTCTAAAGTATTATGAAAATAAGAAATGATGTTGCGAGCCACCAATGGTTCATACCTGTAATCCTAGCTACCCAGTAGGCTGAGACCTAGAGGATTGTGGTTCAGAGCCAGGCTAGGCAGAAAAGTCCTTAAGATGCTGTTCTCAGTAAAATACTGAACTGAAGGTGTGGCTCAAGTGGTAGAGCACAATGATAAACGAGAGCTCAAGGATCTGAGTTCAAGCTCCAATTCCAGGGAACACCCGTCTTCCCTCCCCCCAACACATACACAGGGAGGAGAAAGGTTTTTACTGTTGAAAGGCTGCTTTACATTTTCCTTTTTTTTTTTGTCAGTTATGGGGCTTGAACTCTGGGCCAGAGCACTGTCCCTCAGCTCTTCAGCTCAAGGCGAGTGCTCTACCACTTGAGCTACAGCGCCACTTCCTTTTTTTTTTTTTTTTTTTTTAATATGGCTATACTGGAGAACATTCTCTACCGTTTGAACCAAGTTCCCACTGACTTTAGCTATTTTTCTTGTGCTTTGGATCAGGTTCAACCATCATGTCTGTTAGGAGTTTTTTGAACTCTTGATCTTCCTTCTTCATTCTCTTCATGCCATACCATGCCAGCCAGCTTATTCTTTGAGACAGGGATTTGCTAGTTTTTGCCCAGTCTAACCTTAATCAAGATCCTCTTAGCTTCATCTTTCAAGTAGCTGGGTTACAGATGTGATGTGAGCAAGCACACTCTGGCCACACAGTTTTTTTTTCTTTTTCTTTTTTTCATATAAACTGGGAACTGCTTATCAGGGCTATAGCTCTACTTTGGCATGATCGAAGGTACTCATCTCCAAGTCTTCATTCATTGGTAGATTCACATTGCCCACTTTTCCTGTGAAAATCACAATAGCTGCCTTTCCCATCCTGCTCCATCCTATCTCCAGCTGTTGCCAGTCATAACATCTTCATTGCCTGAAGTACTCAAAAAGAGGATTAGCTTTTATATTTAGAAAGAAAATTAGCAAATGATGCTTCAATGAAACAGTAAATCTGAAGTGATGAATTTATCTAGCTGGATACGGATGTTCAGCTCCAAGCTGTAGGTGTTTTTTGCAGGGTAAAAAACTTTCCAAGTCAGAGCATGCTGGAAGAATTGTTACTGCATTAACATTTGTGCATTGTTTTCTTAATATTTTATAGTTACTACTATGATTTGTCAGTGTTAGCAGAGAGGCCCATACTCTTGGAATTGTATACATTTCTCTCCCTCCCTCCCTCTCTGCCTCCCTCCCTCCCTCCCTTCCTCCTTTCTTTCTTTCTTGCTTGCTTTTGTCTTCCTCCCTTCTTCTCTCTTTCCCTTCATCCCTCTCCCCTTTTTCCTTCCTTGACATTAAACTCAGCATCCCTTGTACGCAAGGCAAATGTTCTATACCCGAACCACACCCCCTGGCCTCTTAATTTGTATTTTGTTTTTGAGATAGGGTTTCTGTAACTTTGCCCAGGCTGTCCTTGAACTCTAAATCCTCCTGCCTCTGCTTTCTGAGTAGCTAGTATTAGTCATGCACCACCGCAGCTGGCTAATGGGCCAATAGTCATTTTCTCCATTGTATTTCTCCCTTCTGAGTATTATGAGCTTTCTGCACCCAATCTGAGCCTTGTTTTGCCTTCTTATTGCATATTTGCTTCTCATCCTCATGTATATAATTGCACTTCAAGACCCTTGTCTGGTTTGTTGTAAAAGCCAGAATATAATGGGGATTTGTTCTCTCATTATCAGAATATTCATGCCTGCTCTTCATATGTGGAAGTATCTGACAGTTGAATTAACGGTTGGATGGTCCCTTGATGAAAGAAGGCGTGGGCAGAGTTGGCTCACTTAGCCAATGGTTAGCAGTTTTCCTTTTTTTCTTCACTCCATGCTTTTTCAATCATCATATAATCCATGTTCTAGACCAGTGGACTACATCTTAAAATTACCTACAGAATCTGCCCAAGTCCCCCATCTCTTCTATGAGGTCCATTCCCTCTTGCTCTTGCCACATCCTATAGGATAAACCCACTGTCCACATGTGGCTATGGAGTACCTGAAATGTGGCCAGTGCAATTGAAAACTAAATTTTTAGTTTCTCAACTTTAAAATATCCACATGAAACTAGTGGCTACTCTGTCCGACAGGGTGAATCTAAACTTCACGGTAGCCTCTTAATTGTGTATCTTCTTTATCCTTGCTGGTAATTCTTTCCTACTAACCAGAATAACCTTTATTTATTTTTTAACTTTATATTCTTTTTTTATAGTGAAAATACCACACAGAGGGGTTACAATTACATGGGCAAGGTAATGAGTACATTTTTTATCTAGCATTGTTGCCTGTTGCCTCCTCCTTTTTCCCTTCCCATTTCTCCCTTCTTCCCCTCCCCCCGCCCCCGCCAAAGTTGTAAAGTTCATTTTTCCAGGTGCACCTGTATCCCTATTTAAACAATTTTTTTCCCTTCCCCTCCACAAATTATACTAATATCAAATACAATGAAAGCAGGGGTTATGCCATGGGGGAGGGACATACAAAGCAACAAAGAAATCATCTTATAAATATGTTAGAGGGCTGGGAAGGTGGCTCAGTGGTAGAGCACTTGCCTTGCATGCATCAGGCCCTGGGTTCGATTCCACAGCACCACGTAAGCAAAAAGAAAAAGCCGGAAGTAGTGCTGTGGCTCAAGTGGTAGAGTGCTAGCCTTGAGCTGAAGAGCTGAGGGACAGCGCCCAGGCCCAGAATTCAGGCCCCACGACCGGACCCAAAAAAACAAAAAAAACAAAAAAAAATCTTAAAAACAATCACATGAAAGAAAAAAAAAACATTTGAATACTTATCTTGGGGTTCATTTCACCTAACATCAACTTATCTGACCTTTTCAGAATAACCTTTAATAAAAACATCCTTTAAAAAAAAAATCTCTTCCCTTGTCCATGGGAGGCCCTGTCCAGCTAATCTTTATGCACCTCTCTTTCTTTTATGCTGTCACCTCCTCTTTTATGTTCTTTTTTTTTTTTTTTTTTGGGTCTGATCGTGGGTCCTGAACTCTGGGCCTGGGCGCTGTCCCTCAGCTCTTCAGCTCAAGGCTAGCGCTGTACCACTTGAGTCACAGCGCCACTTCCGGCTTTTTTTTTTTTTTTGGCTTATATGGTGCTGAGGAATCGAATCCAGGGCCTCAGGCATTCAAGGCAAGAGCTCTATCACTGAGCCACCTTCCCAGCTCCTCTTTTATGTTCTTGTAGAAGTCTGGACTCTTCTCTGAGTGTCTTCTGGATTTTTTTTTTTTTTGTCAGTCATGGGGCCTGAACTCTGGGCCTGGGAGCTGTCTCTTAGCTCTTCAGCTCAAGGCTAACATGGTACCATTTGAGCCACAGCACCATTTCCAGCTTTTTCTGCTTATGTGGTGCTGAGGAATCGAACCCAGGACCTTAGGCATGCAAGGCAAGCACTCTACCACTGAGCCACCTTCCCAGCCCCCTCCTTTTTTTTTTTTGCAATTTTTTTTACTCTAACTTGGATACTCTTCTCCTTACCTAATCCCTCATGCTAGAGATCTCAGCCCTCAGACTCCACTCTATAGCTTTGTAAAGAACTCAGACCCTCAGGATTCTGTATCACTTTGCTAGAAATTATCCTTTACAACTTCCTTGCTTATTTTCCCCTTTCCAAGACTGAAGGTAGGATATTAACCATGTATCTCTGCTGTCTTGCTGGAATGCAGAGGGATAGATTCATTTCACCTGCCCTATACCCTTTCTCTTGTCCTGTGGATGGGACTATGTGGCCTCCCTACAGTGCTTTTTCACACTCCACACTGATCACCCCCTCCTGCAAGTGGCTTCCAGCTGCAGACCAGTGTCCTTGATGTTTCATTTTTTTCTCAATTGTTGATACAGTCTTTTCTGCCTCCCTCCTTATCACCTCTTTTAAACTTGTGTTCCCAAGTACCTTAGCTGCAAGGCAGTCTTTTAGCTCTTTTGACCACACTATGCTTTGAGTTACGGTACTATGCAGATGGAAGTACCTGTGCAATTGGGTCGCTGAAGCCAGGGGGCCAAGATCACGAAAATAGAGTAGGAAAAGACTGTCTTATTCCATCTACATATATTTGTCTCTAAATACATTCAGTTAAGAAAATATGTATTTATTTTTTAATTAAAAAAAAACAAACTCAAACCAACACAAGAACAGGCCAGGTGCCAGTGGCTCATGCCTGTAGTCATAGCTACTGAGGAGACTGAGATCTGAGGATTGTGGTTTGAAGCCAGCCTGGGCAGGAAAGTCTGTGAGATTCTTATCTCCAATTAAATACCTCCAAAAAAAGGAAAAAAGTAGGAGAAGTAGAGGTGTGACTCAAGTGGTAGAGCGCAAACCTTGAAGAAAAAACTCAAGGGCAGTTTCCAGGTCCTAAGTGCAAGGCCCAGGACTAGTACAAAAACAAAAACAAAAACATAATCCCTGAATCTATATGTGTGAATATTAATTAGAAAATGATAAAAGACAACATGAGGGAAAAAAGTTCCCATAAGCAGAATGTATGTGTTATTTGTTTTGTAACATCATACTTGCTGATTTATTACTTGCTTTCTTCACCCCAGAAATTCCATGTCCATAATTCCTATCAATAAATGCTCATCCATAGCCAGTTTTAATGGCTGGTGAGTATTACATTTCATGGATGTACCAGAAACTATTAAGCATTCAGGTTGCTTTCAAATTTCATGGTTTCAAGCAAGTAATCTGGTTAGTGTCTTCTCATTTTTCTTCTTCTTTTGAATCATGCATGTTCTAGAAAATACTATGCCCTTGTCCCTGTTGTCTCCTTTGCAAGGCTGTCTGAGTCACAGCCTTCCTGTGGTGCTTGTATGTGTGTTGTCCTGAATGTGGGATGGTGGTGGATCTGTCTCTCTACCTCTTGTTGCTCCTTGGGTCAATGACCACTTGTTTTCCACTGGAGGCACTGTTTTGTAGTTAGGAGAGCAAGTGTTATCCAGTGACACTGTTTCCTGAGTACATGCGTAGCTAGTTCTAATGTGCTGGCTCTCCCTTCCTGCCCTGGCAGGCTGGTTTCCAAGAAAACACCATTGTAAACAGAGTTGTCTGAACACCCACTGGTTGACAGTGCAATGCATTTTTACTGAAAAAGACTGGTCAGTTTGCTCCTTTGAAACATGTAACCTTGACCTTTATATTCAGGAATCTTTTAACATTGGTTTAAATAGCAGGCAATATAAAAGAAATGACTTTGATAGATGAAAACGTTGAAAGAGATGACATTGATTAAGATGGCATTGTGTTTATAATCTGCTTTGTTAAATGATAGCTTCTTTTATATCTACGTAAAGATAATAAAATTAAAAAAAATCAGAATGTGTGAAGGGATGGAAAAAAAAAAAAGAAGTGACTTTGTCCTTGTCCTTGATGGTACTTCTGTGTAGTGCATGCTTTTTCACTCAAGATTAGTGCTGAACCACTTTAGCCACAGCTCCACTTTCTGCTTTTTGGTGGTTAGTTGGAGTTCAGAGTCTCACCAACTTTTCCTTCCCCCAGCTGACTTTAAACTGCAATCCTCAGATCTTAGCCTCCTGAGTAGCTGGGATTACAGGCGAGAGTTACCAGTCCTGGCCACACATGGTTTCTGATACTGCTTCTGTTCCTTATGCTTTGATTGTGGGCTGGAGGTATTGCCAGAGAAAATCACTGTAGAATCCAATTTCTTGATTACACTTCCTTGGGATTTTTGGTGTCACAATAAAGTCTTGACTCTTTGTACAGTTTCTTTTTAGTGCATTATGAAAATGATCATTAGATCCTATTTGCTGAGCTTGGCAACCCTTAAAGTAGGATATGGGTAGGATAGGGTGATGATGGCAGTTGCTAGCCTGCAGAACCCCTTGAGGTCTGGTCCTACTGGGACTACTGCTAAGAGTGACTTTAGCTTGACAAACCTGAAAAGCTAGTGTTCTCATTCCTGCTCTTGCCTTAGGCTGTTTTCTCTATGCATGGCTGCTCACTAAATTTTCATGATTCTCATTATTTAGTTCCATCAAAGGCTTTAAAGCAGAGTGTTGGGCACTAAGGGGAGGTAGGGAGAGATGAGATGATAAGCGGGGGAGGATGGGTAAAGAAGGGAGTATACTTAGTGACTGAGTGTCACATTGTCAGCTCAGCTAATCAGCATTGATGACTGCATCTCTGTGGCAAGACTGGAATGGAGTATAAGTGATAATCAAGGAATATGCTTTCAATAGACTGAAAATGGGTCCTTTTTAGAGTGAGACTGATATTTTTGGCTTTTGGAGTTTGATTTCTTACTGAGATAGTCAGAGAAACTCCTAGTCTCCGAGTTAGTCATTTATCTAACCTCAGAGCTCAAGTTAAGAGATGAGAAGTAGTGTGAGCAAGGTTAGGAGAAGTGAACAGAATCACATATAACCTTTAGGGCCTGTGTTATGAGCAAAGCAAGTTAAAGCTTTATTGTCCAAGGAACTATTCCTTGACCCACCTTAGACTAAAACCTTCCACTACTCCTTAGGTAGGTGGGGTACTGGTACTCAAAAACCTGTCCTGTGACTTGTCATCACTGTGGTGGGCTACATAGACTGTGAGTTGAAAATTCAATTAGAATGGTTTTTGATTGTGATCTTTGGTTTCTTCCGCACAATCTTACCTTGTGTGGTCACCACTCTGTATCTGCCATCTATCAAAATGATATAGAAATAGTCATTCATTCCACACATGCTTGCTCTTGATGTATAGCAGGGATTTTTTGGGATTCTTCTTTTTGGAATTCTTTTAATGTGAAGCAGGGATTTTTTTGGATTCAGTGATGAACACAGCAGAGGTTTCCTGACTGCCAGGAGTGACTGTGTGGTTCAGTTTGTGAATGTAATGATCCTGGGTGAAGACAGCTGGACTGTCTAAAAGCAGCTCAATGTTCACAGTCCTAACAATATGGGAGTGAAAGTGGATCTGGGGTCAAGGACAATTAGGTGGGGACTGTACCAAGAGATATGGTAACAAAGTCAAGGGCAGTGACCAGCAATTGTGGGATCTAGGAGTGTGTATGGCTGAGAAGGCATTGACATGTGTGGCTGGTATTGATTTGGGCTGCTCTGTAGCCCAACTACTAATTACCACTCCAGTGCTGTACAAAGTGTGGTGGGTTTACTACTGGAAAGTGGTAAGCACCAGCACTGGAAAGTATTTAGATATTGCTTCATCAGCTTCATGGTGTAGGCACACTAGGGATGTGGTCAGATTTGTAACCCTGTTTGGGGTTTGGGGCATTACAGGTAAGAGAAAACCCACTTTTGGCTTGAGCTGTGAACTAGTCAAATACAGTGGGACCAAGCACTTTATAAATAGAAACAAAACAAAACACAACCTCAATCTTTCATGCAATAGTTGGGGAAGCACTACTTTAGAACAAGCAAGAATGGAATGGGAGGTGAGGCTGTGGTCCCTGGAAAGGAAGAACTTAGTAAATGTACAACTGATTTTCTTTCTTTTGCTTCACTACTGGTCTTCATCAACAACATGGATGCCTTCCTTCTCTCATCTTCATCCTCACATTTCATCTATATGATGTGCTCTTTAAAACAACAACACAGTATTTTCCTGTATACATTACACACAATTTTTGGTGCACTTTGTTTAAATTAAATTAAAAATTCTCTCTCTCTCTGTTCTCTCTCTCTGTTTCTATGCCAGTAATGGGGCCTGAACTCAGGGCTTTGTGCTCTCACTTGGGATTTTGCTCAAGGCTGGTATTCTACCACTTGAGCCACACTTCCACTTTTGGCTTTTTGTTGGTTAATTTAAGATAAGAGTCTCATGGACTTTTCTGCCCAGGGTGGCCTTGACCTGTGAGCCTCAGATCTCAGCCTCCTTAGTAGCTAGGATTACAGGCATGAGCCAACAGTGCCTGGCTCTACACATATTTATATATTTTGTTGTTGTTGAGGCTTGAACTTTGGGTCAAGGCACTGTCCCTCAGCTCTTCAGCTCAAGGCTAGCATGGGTGCCGGTAGCTCACACCTGTAATCCTAGCTACTCAGGAGGCTGAGATCTGAGGATAGTCCATGAAACTCTTATCTCCAATAAACCACCAGAAAACCAGAAGTGGCGCTGTGACTCAAGTGGTAGAGTGCTAGCCTTGAGCTGAAGAGCTGAGGGACAGTGCTCAGGCCCAGAGTTCAAGCCCTATGATCTACAAAAAAAGAAAAAAAAAAGAATCTCATAGACTTTCCTGTCCGGGCTGGCTTTGAACCCTGATTCTCAGATCTCAGCCTCCTGAGTAGCTAGGATTATAGGCGTGAGCCACAGGTGTCTGGCTTCTATACATATTTATAAACTCACTATTTTGAAGAATGTCATAGTATTTTATTATGTGGCATAGTTTCTTATTTCCTCTACTTTAGGCCATGGCTACTTTTTCTTAGTGCACATGTGGATATTTTTTGCACCAGTTATAGTGCTTTACCCCTTTTCTTTTGTATTTCTGAAGTCTATAACCACAGGGGAATTTCTGTGGTAAAGAGTCAGTTTTACTGCTCTCTAGAAAGACTGCCCTGGTTTGTATTGTGGGAGCAGATAATATGGGTTTCCTTTGTGCCTTTGGGATATGTAATTTTAATATTTTTTGTTAGTGTAGTAGTAGTTGTTCTTGTAGCCATGTTTTGAAATTGTTAAATATGCTTACTTAATTCAGTAGTTTGTGAGGTTTGATTTTAATATTTTCATACTTTAAAAATAATCTTACCAAGGGCTAGGAAGGTGGCTCAGTGGTAGAGTGCTTGCCTTGCATGCATGAGGCCCTGGGTTCAATTCCTCAGCACCACATAAGCAGAAAAGAAAAAAGCCGGAAGTGGCACTGTGGCTCAAGTGGTAGAGCGCTAGCCTTGAGCTGAAGAGCTGAGGGACAGCGCCCAAGCCCAGAATTCAGGCCCCACGACCAGACCCCCCCTCCCTCCCAAAATAATCTTACCAAGCTGAACTTGAATGTTGATGTCTTGCAGTTTTATCAGTTTCTTATAGAGGCTGAATGTTAGCTTTTGCTCATTATACTTTACCTCTTTACTCTTTCTATTTGTTTCATGACACACTAGGTTGTGAAATATGTTTACATTTTTATCCTCAGTTGCACCATCTGTGATAATGCTTTCATCTTTTTGGCCAGAAGTTATTTACTACTTCATAAGTGTAATAAATATATTATCCTTTTTTTTTAAACTAGGTTTTCTTTTGGTGCTGGGGATTGACCTTGGGCCTGTGCATACTAAGTTCACTCTTTACCACTGAGCCATTCCTCAGCCCCTCCTGTAATGTTGACTGGCAATTCCTTATCTGCATTTTTTTTAATGGTTCAGTAATATTAAGTGATTATCATACAATAAATGTAGTTCTACAATTTCCATTCTTACATAGACATTTATTTTTAAAAATTGCCCCAATACTCTATGACTTTCATTTATGCTGTTTTGTTTTTCTTTTCTCCCCCACCCCTTTTCCTTTTCACAATCCTGCGATTCAAAGCCTGAGATGTTTGCTAAGTGCTCTATTTCTAGGTCACATTCCCAGTCCTGTATTCTAACAGATCACTTCTACTATCATTAGTTTTGAAAAGTTTTCTTCCTCCTCCCCTTTTTCTTCAGACTGGATCTCATTAGTACAGATTGTCCTTGAACTCATGATCTTTCTGCTGTAGACTCCCAAGTGCCGAGATTTCCCTTTTTAATCTGCCATTTGGATTTATTTCTCAAATAGTCTATTTCTGTAACCTGGCCTTTTGGCCTCATGGAGGCAGTTGCTTTCCCATGCTTCCTGGGGTAGTGGTCTTAGAGAAGATGCAGCTGGTTAATGAGAAGAGAGGTAGGGAGTTGGAAGAAACTTAAGGGTCAGCTAGCTTAGCTCTGAGCCTGCTGGATATGAGAAACACACTTACCCATCCAACTCAGAAGATGGACTGTGAGACAAGAAACGAAGCAAAAGTGAGACTTTAATGGTGGGCTTTTAAGATCAGGTGTCTATCTGATGGTCCATGCTCTCCAAAACTGCAGCTAGTAATTTTATACCTAGCCTGTTGGGATCCCTCCCCCAATTCCTCATTGGTCTGAGCATGGAATTCACATTCTCTTCGACTTCACCTAAATTATATTGCTTTCTTTCTTTCTTTTTTTTTTAATTGTGAAAATACCATACAGAGGGGTTACAATTACATGGGCAAAGTAATGAGCGCATTTCTTATCAAGCATTGTTGCTTCTTCCTTTGTTTCCCCTTCCCATCCCTTCCCATCTCCCCTCCCCGCCCCCATTACTTTCTTAATTAGACTGCATGCACCTCTTGAAATTGATTGAATTTTAGAAGCAGGCTTTTAGCATCTCTACCTCCCTTTGTCCTTTTTCTTCTTTTCTGAGTATTTACTTTTTGGCACATACACAGTTTGTACCAATTTTCTCATTTTATTTGGGTCCATTGCTAATTTCAATCACTCCTGTTTGTCTATGGGCTTTCCAATGCATGAACCTTGGCACATTTACAGATTGCTATTCACACTAGCTACTGGTAATTTTTCACTCAGGATCAAATGTCTTGTCTTGAAAATGGGCCACCACTGACTTTATTTCTAACAGACTATTTACATACTCCATGTTTTGTTCACAAGGGAATTGGGAGAGGTTTATCAGCCTAGGCTTGTCTTAACTATTAAAGGAAACAGTTCTGAGTACATGCTCCATCAAGCTTTATAGCTGAAAGAAAAGGTATTAGAGGACCAATATGTAGATATTAATAAATCAAGAAGAAAAAAAAAGCATAGATGGTTAGATTAGGTGTTTTCTGTATGTGAGGAAGCTTTGAAAGTTTCCTTTTTTTTTTTTCTTTTTTGTCGGTTGTGAGGCTTGAGCTGTGGGCCTGGGCACTGTCCCTCAGCTCTTCAGCTCAAGGAGAGCACTCTACCACTTGAGCCACAGCGCCACTTCTGGTTTTCTGGTGGTTTATTGGAGATAAAAGTCTCATGGAGTTTCCTGTCGAGGCTGGCTTTGAACCGCGATGCTCAGATCTTAGCCTCCTGAGTAGCTAGGATTACAGGCGTGAGCCACGGGCGTTCAGCATTGAAAGGTTTTATGGCTTAGTGTGTCCTCAAGTTTTATACCTACTTGCCAGTCCTTGCCATGGTGCCTTCATTGTAGCACAGGCAGTGAGGAGAGATGTCTTTGCTTCAAGGCAGTTTCTTATGAAGATGTCTGTGAATGTTTATAATAAAAGCCTTCCCTATGTAGCCGTTTCTCTCCAAGTGTCAATTTTTTTTCTTTTTCCTTAAGGACTTTGTGAAAACAACATCTATAAAATGGGTATGAATGTTTGGCATATTAAATTTCCATCAAATTCCTTAGTAAGGAAATTACCAAAGACTTAATGATTAGCCTGGATATTACTTCATGAGCTCTTGTATTACAGAGCAATTGTATATTGTTCTTCAGAAAATGCTGCTCTTAAATATATTTTCATCTTTTGGATGCTAACTTCTTGATTCTTCTACTTGTTGCCTAAATTTGACAGATCCTTCTGCCTTCCTCCCTCTCTCCCTTTCTCCCTCTCTCCCTCTTTCCCTCCCACCTTCCTTCCTTCCTTCCCTCTCTTTCTCTCTTTTTCTTTCTTTGTTTGTTTGTTTCTTTCTTTCTCTGTCTCTCTCTTTCTTTCTTTTCTCTTCTTTCTCTCTCTCTTTTTCTTTCTTTCTGTCTTTTTTGCTGGCACTGATGCTTGAATTCAGTGCCTCATGCTCTTGCTTGGATTGTTCCTCAAGGCTGTTATTCTACCACTTGAGCCACAGCTCTACTTCTGGCATTTTGTTGATTAATTGGAAATTAATCTCATAGACTTTTCTGCCCAGGCTGGCCTCAAATTGCAATCCTCAGACCTTATCTTCTTGAGAGTATGGTATAAGAACCATGCCTAGCTCAGATTAATATTTCTTGCTCCCTATTCTATGAGGCTGTTATACTCATTCATTTATTCTTTCTGCTGACATCTCCCAATGATAAAGTCATTGAAATGATAGGATAATTACTCAATAACAATTAATGACCAATATTATGTGATGTTATATGGCAGAGAAAGCACTGTAATGTGTTCTGTTTTCTTAAATTTCCTAGCGTCCTGTGTAGTGGGAATTATATATAGTTATGTTTATAAAACATCAGAGCTCAGAGATTGCTATGGCAACCTTGCCTTAAGCCACAGGGCTAGTTGATTCAAGACTTCTATTAGAAATCTATATTTTCCCTGGTGTATCTTTTGGTTTGAATTATTTGATTTCAATACATCATTTAATGGACTTAATAACTGGCCATTATAATGATGCAGTATTGTTTTGTTAAAGGTTTATGACTATGTAGACACTTTTCATTGAGAAAATCTTTTGAAAATACTTATTAATCAAATGAATGTCATGTGTTGTCTTTAATTTTTATAATTTTACTCAAAAGGTCTCACTTGAAAAAAACGCTATTCAGATGCATAAACTGTTTTCTATAATTATGTGTTTTCTTTTGCAAGCATTTATTACCTAATATTGACCTATTACCTTTTTATTACCTCACATTACCTAATTAATTGACATTAATTGTTGTCTGTTAATCTTTGACCTTTCCATATATTTACTTAATATAGATGTAGTCTTACTCGTTTTCACTAGTTTGTAGATATTGTAGAATTTTCCATGTAAAGTGTATTGTCATCGCAAATAGGGACTTTCTTTTTTTGTGATCTTTATTCTCTTTCTTTCTTTTCTTCTCCATCTACTTCTTGAATTCAGGGCTTGGATGCTGTCCCTGATGTGTTTTTGCTCAAGGCTAGGTCTACCACTTGAGGCATATATCCACTTCCAGGTTTTTAGTGGATAATCGAACATAAAAGTCTCATAGACTTTCCTTGAGGCTGGCTTTAGACATGATCCTCAGATCTCAGTCTCTGGAGTAGCTAAAATGACAGATGTGTGTTGCTGTTTACACAGCGGGATCTGGGAATGCAATGCCTGGTATAGGCAGGAAGGGATTACAACATGCAAGTATAGACAAAGTTTATTGAAACATCACATGCTTATATATAGCACACAAGCAGGAGAAGTAAATCTTCAGTCAGGGGGCAGAGAATTAATCCTAAACATTTTTACGGGAGCACAGACAATTAGAGTTTAACTTTAAGTCAGTAAGCAGGAAAAGCTAATCCTTGTCAACAAATGTGGAGCAGTTCCAGTAATCAAGGTTGTAAAAGTAGATAAAGCACAGGTGAGTACACCAAGGGGGTCTGGAGGCCTTGTTCTATGGGGTTAACTAGGAGAAGCATGAGTGGTACTTTCTGCAAACCATCACCTGAGTCTGGCGCCAAGGTAGCGCTGCATGGAAGAAGGAGTGTCCCTTCCTACCCCAGAAGAATGCATGCCTGCGTGTACCCTCAGGGCACACAGGAGCTCAGGTGGGGTTACCCAGGTCAATGCTTCCGACAGATGTGAGCCAATGGCACCCAGCACTCTTTGTTTCTGCTTATTTTTGTGCCTCATTTCAATGAACATGCTACACTGTAAGGGGCAAATGTTTGAGCTACAGTAGTTATACAGTTCTTGTGACAAAATTCCTTTGTATTGAGATGACACATACAATGTTGGAGAATTTCATTGTTAGAAATGCTTTTAAAATTAACAGTTTTGAATTAATTTTGGGAATGTTAAAGAGTTATTTTTTACATATGTAGAAAGCCTTATGACCTTTTTTTTGGTCGGTTATGAGGCTTGAACTCAGGGCCAGGACACTGCCCTTGAGATTTTTTGCTAACGGCTAGCACTCTACCATTTTAAGCCGCAGCTCCACTTTCAGTTTTCTGGTGGTTAATTGGAGATAAAAGTCTCATGGACTTTCCTCCCTGAACTGGCCTAGAACTGCCATCCTTAGATCTCAGCTTCCTGAGTAGCTAAGATTACAAGTGTGAGTCACCTGCGCTCAGCTTTTCCATGACTGTTTTGACACTAATTTATGATCTACTTTAAGTCAGTGTAAGGATGTGTGTATGTTTGTGTGTTTGTGTGAAAAGGTCTCACTGTATATCAAAGGTTGGCCTTGAACTTCCTGCTCCAGTTTTTGTTTATTTAGAAGGATGAGACTAGCGAGAGCTTAATAAAATCCAATTTCTTTGATGAAGGGTAGCTAAATTTGTAACATTCACATTATTAATAGAGAAGCTGGTAAACAAAGTTAGAGAAAAAGCAGGATAAAATTCAGACAGAAAACAGTATCTAAATGTGAATGGTATTCTTGACTTTATTTTAGCATTATATATTTAATAAATAACATGTGCTTGAAATAAGTGGATATAGGTAAAAAAAGAGACTCTTCTGGGCTGTGTGAACTTGGGCAAATAATCTATCCTTTGATTTCTAGAAACTGTAAAATTATAAAATGTTAATGTTAGAAATACTACATACTAAATAAAGCACAGAATAACATATCAGATGTGTGTGTATTACTTTTTGTCCCTGTCACAAACACTTGAAAAAACAAGGTAAAAGAAGGAAGGATTTGTTTTGGCTCTCACGTTCAGATGGCTCTGCCTGTGATTGACTTCCTTCAATGCTATGGACTTATGGGAGGCAGAATATCTAGAATGTCATGGTGACAAAAACATGGGGCAGATCAAAGTTGCTCATATCATGATTTTCAAGAAGAAAAGGGGGTGATGGGGGGGTCAGAAACACACAGACAGAGATAAGAAGGGGAATAGAGACGGAGGGAATGAGAATTCCTGTACTCTTTCTTCTCCTTTTTGATTTCACAGGCCCCCAGAATATCAGATGGTAAACTCCACATTCAAGGCTGGTCTTCCTTTGTTAACTGTCTCAGAAACACCCTCACAGACATACCCAGTGGTGTGCTTTACTAATCTCCTAGGCCTTCTCTATCCTGGAAAGTTGAGTGAAGATTAACCATCATATAATATGAAAAACTATAGGCCTCTATCTTTTTTCTTTCTTTCTGATACTTGGTTTGAACTCAGGGCCTTGAGCTTGGTAGGCTTCTTTACTCATGGCTGGTACTGTACCACTTGAGCCACACCCCCAGCTCTGCTTTTTTGTCAGTCCTGTGACTTGAAGTCAGGGTCTGGATGCTGTCCCTCAACTTCTTTTGCTCAAGGCTAATGTTTTCTACCACTTAAGCCACAGTGCCACTTATGGCATTTTTTGAGTACTTTTTATTGGAGATAAGAGTCTCATGAATTTTCCTGCCCAGGTTGACTTCGAACCATGATCCTCAGATCTCAGCTCTCTGAGTAGCTAGGATTACAGGCATGAGCCACTGGTGCCTGGCTCCAGCTCTGCTTTTTGTTGGTTATTTTGAAGACAGAGTCACATGAATTTTTTTTTTTTTTTTGCCTATATAGGCTTTGAACCATTCTTCTCTGGATTTCAGTTTCCTGAGTAGATAGAGTAACAGGTATGAGCCAGTGCCACCTATCATTATTTTTCAAGTTATTTACTAGTTTGTGTAATTAATTCATGTGCTATCAAATGAAACAATCAGTGGCTTTGAAGAACCTTGACCTGCTTAAAAAACCAAACTGCAACTTTATGTTTCTGGGGACTGACTTACACTGATGAATGAAGATCAAGCATAATATATGGTAGCATTGTATCCATTGCCTGCTATCTTCTCTCCTTTTCCTTCCCTTGACCTAGTTGATGAGGCAGACAAGCAAGTTTACTTTCCAGGGCCTTTAGGATTTCATCTGACTGTAAACAGTATTCAGCTGTCAGGAGTGCCTGGAGCCCAGAGTTGGCAGGGGAAGTGCTGCTGTGCCAAGCTGTGGAGATGAAAGAGGGTCAATGCAGATGACTACAAGAGAACTGTGGCCAGTGTTGTCATCATTCATCTTCCTTGCCCTTCCCTTTTTCTACATCTAGAGTGCTTGGCCAGGCATCCTCAGCTAACATATTTTTTTTTTCTAGAACTCTGAAGGTGGACTCTATGTATGCATGAATACATTTTTGGCCTTTGGAAGGGAACATGTTGAAAGACATTTTCGAAAAACTGGACAGAGTGTGTACATGCACCTGAAAAGACACATGCGAGAGGTGAGATAACACTTCTGGAGAAGTGAGCTTGCTATCGGCCCTGTGGTGCTATCTGGGTATGCTTTATGTTGCAGAGATTTCATATGCCCAGGTAAATTCTGATTCTCCCATGATGAGAAGCAAGAACAGCATTGTTTGCAGAAATTCACAGGTCACATTCAAACCAGATATATCTTAACCAGTTTTATTTTTCTTTATCTAATGTCTGATTGGAGCTTTCAAGATGGCAGAGTTTGGCTGATTGGAAAATACTAATTTTAAGTAAAAATATAAAAAGCACAGAAAATAATGCTAAACTTATACTTCACACAGATTTAAAAGTCAGAACTAAAAAAACATTTGGATGCTTTTGCTTCAGCCCTTGAGTTCAAGTCCCATGACTGACAAAAAATGTATATATAAAAATTAAATATAAATAAAATAATAAATGATAAAATATAAATAAAATGAACATAATATACAAATAATTATATGTTATAATATATTTTACGCTATATTACACTATATTATAAATGTAAACAAATATAAATATATACATGTATAATATAACAAATATAAATATATATAAATGTATATATATATATATTTGTTGGTCATGGAGCTTGAACTCAGGGCCTGGGTACTGTCCCTGAGCTCTTAGCTCAGGGCTAGTGCTCTACCACTTTGAGCCACAGCCCTACTTCTGGTTTTCTGGTGATTAATTGGAAATGAGTTTCATGGACTTTTCTGCTTGGGCTGGCTTCAAACCATGATCCTCAGGTCTCAGCCTCCTGAGTAGCTAAAATTACAGGCATGAGCCATCGGTGCCTGGCTTTTGCTTCCAATTTTAACTGACAGAAATATGACTTTCCTGAAAAGTCAAGTCCTTTTGGTTTTCCTTGGTTTCCCAGAAAGAACTGCTACTGTGAAATTGTTCTCATTCTCAAGCATGTTACAATATTTTATTTATTTTTACATATGCACGAACAGTATGTAATATATATGACTTTTGACTTTTAAATATGTAGATATATACTGTCACACTATTACCTATTCTGTGTAGTTTTTCCACTCAGTAGTGACTTTGGAACTTACCCTTGTTGAGTTGCATCTGGGAGTTCTCAATTAATTTTAATTGCTCTTTGGTATTCCATTTTATGAATACCTGATAATGTAGTTTGATTTCCTACAGACAGACATTTAGATAATTCCTGTCCTCTTGCTTTCTGAAAAAAATAAAATAACATTTTGGTACATTTCTTCTGAAGGTGCATGTTTAAGATTTTTTTAGGAAAGGTATACAGCAGTATTGCTGACTCGTATTGTGTTTGTTTTGTTCAAGCCCATCTGGGGCCTTGAACTCAGGGCCTGGGTTCTATGAGCTTTTTTGCTCATGTCTAGTGATTGAGCCACAGTCCCACTTTCATCATTTTTTGGTAGTTAATCAGAGATAAGAATCTAACAGTTTCCTACCTGGGTGAGCTTTAAACTGAGATCCTCAGATCTCAGCCTCCCGAGTAGTTAGGATTACAGACATGAGCCATTGGTGCTACCTTATCTTTGCTTTTTTTTTTTTTTTTGTTGATTGTGGAGCTTGAATTCTCGGCCTGGGCGCAGTCCCTCAGCTCTTAAACTCAAGGTTAGCACTCTACCACTTGAGCCACAGAGCCACTTCAGGGTTTTTCTGCTTATGTGGTGCTGAGAAATTGAACCCAGGGCTTAATGCATGCAAGTCAAGCACTCTACCACTGAGCCACCTTTCCAGCCCTATCTTTGCTTTTTATTGGATGAAAATAAATCCATTCTAGGAATAATTATATTCCTATCTTGGCCATATTTGACTTTTGCCAGTTTAGTAGTTATGATAGACATCTAAATAATGAGCAGTGTTAAAAATCTTCTAACATATTTAATGTTAATTTTGTTTTTCTGTTCTCTGCTTGTTTATATATTTTGTTTATATATTTCTTTTTGAGTAATACAGCTTTCACAATTATTTATAGTGGTGTTTTAATTTAACAATGCCCATTTAGATCTATTGTGGGCTATCTGTAGCATTCCATTGATCTTAGAGATTTCTATATATTTATTATTTCTATATTTACTACTTTGTTTACTATTATTTATTGTGTTGCTTTGCTGGCATTAGGGTTTGAATATAGAGGCTGGCCATTTTCTTTTTAGTTTTTTATTCAAGGTTAGTGTTCTACCACTTAAGCCACAGCTCCAATTTTAGCTTTTTAATTTTTTTTCTTTTTTTTTTAAGCTGGGTAAGTGGAGATAAGATTCTCATGGACTTTCTTGCATGGACTGGCTTTGAACTGTGATCCTCAGATCTCCACCTCCTGAGTAGCTAAGATTATAGGCATGAGCCACTGAAGCCTGGTTGACTGTATGTTTTTCTATGTATTATTTCTGGCCAAGATAGGAGTATAAGTACAATGTGACAAAAATGCAAGCCTTAAAATAGGGCAAGCATTCTTCGCATGCTTTTTCTTTTCCCTCACAACTTTATTGGATAAATGTTTTCTAAACATGGACTTTTGAATCAATTCACCTAGTTAAAAATTCTTGTTGAGGGCTGGGATGTAGCTCAGTGGCAAAGCGCTTGCTTAGCAAGCGCAACGTCCTGGGTTCGATCCCCAGTACCAAAAAAGAAAAGACAAAAAAAAAAAAAAATTCTTGTTGAGATTTTGATTAGTCCCTTGGAATTTACAGGTAAATAAACATTTTTGTATAAATTGCATATGGTCAGGGATTTCTTTGGCTTGTGTCCTTCATATTTGATAGTACCTAACATGCCACAGGTGTTTTGCAATTTTTCTTAATGTTCCTGAGAGCTTTTATGCTCAAAGCTAGTTCTCTACCACTTGAGCCACAGCTCCACTTCTGGCTTTTTAGTGGTTAATTGGAGGGACAAATCTCAGGGACTTAACTACCTGGGCTGACCTTGAACCATGATCCTTAGAACCTCAGATGAGAGATTAGGATTACAGGTATGAGCCCTTGGTACCCAGTTTAGAAATATTTTTGAAGCCGGGCGCCGGTGGCTCACCCCTGTAATCCTAGCTACTCAGGAAGCTGAGATCTCAGGGACTGTGACACTCTTTTTTTTTGGGGGGGGGGTACAGTCGTGGGGCCTGAACTCTGGGCCTGGGCGCTGTCCCTCAGCTCTTCAGCTCAAGGCTAGCGCTCTACCACTTGAGCCACAGTGCCACTTCTGGTTTTTTTCTTTTTGCTTATGTGGTGCTGAGGAATCGAACCCAGGGCCTCAGGCTTGCAAGGCAAGCGCTCTACCACTGAGCCACCTTCCCAGCTGGATTGTGACACTCTTATCTCCAGTAAACCACCAGAAAACCGCAAGTGTCACTGTAGCTTAAGTGGTAGAGGGCTTGCCTTGAGTTGAAGAGCTGAGGACAGCATTCAGGCCCACAGTTCAAACCCCATGACAAAAAAAAAAAAAAAAGAAATATTTATGCCCTCCCCCTCCGCCTCCCCCTCAGCGTCTGTCCTTGATCTCAGGACCTGAGCCCAGTCCCTGAACTTTAGTGCCCAAAGCTTGTACTCCAGTGCTTGTACCACAGCTACATTTCTGACATTTTGGTGGCTAATTGGAAATAAGTCTTATGTATTTTCCTGCTCAGGCTGACTTCAAACCATGATGCACAGATCTCAGCCTCTTGAGTAACTAGGACTGGCTGGCATCTTTTTGGTCAACAATATTTCGTATTTTTTTTGTAAAAGTACTTACATTTTGTTACCTGTTCTTTTTTTAAATAGGATGGGGAAATGTTTGCCTTTATTTAATTATTTATTTGTTTGTTTATTTTGCTAGTCTTGGGGCTTGAACTCATAGTGCCTTAGGCACTGTCCCTGAGCTTCTTTTGCTCAAGGCTAGCACTCTTAACTCTTGAGCCACAGCACCACTTCCTGCTTTTTTTGTTTATGTGGTACTGAGGAATCAAACCTTGGGCTTCATGCATACTAGGGAAGTGCTCTGCCACTAAGCTACTTTCCCAGTACTGTTACATTTCTTAAGTGCTGTAAATTTTTTGTTGTTAACATCATTGTTGTCTTCTTTCTTTCTTTTTTTTCATGTTTACTGGTTATTTTTTGCTCATTCTGGGGCTTGAACTTAGAGCTTGGACACTGTCCCTGAGCCTCTTGGTGCTCAAGGCTAGGACTATACCACTTGATCTACAGTGCCACTCAAATCTCAGCCTCCTGAGTAGCTAGGATTACAGGTGCAAGCCTGTAAAGTGTCTGGCTGTTTATTGGTTATTGATGTTACTAATGTTCATATCTCCATTTTATGTAGTCGTAATACTTGGCGGACTATTTTGGATCTTCTAAAATAACTCTGATTTGCATTTAATCTCTCATATTAGCCTACCTAGTATGTTAAGAACAAGGCTAGGAAGTCACATAAGTCATAAATCAAGGAGTAGCTTAAATTAAAATTATATTAAATATAATAGGTTACTTTTTTAAACAACTAACTTACAGTTTAACAAAATAAATATCAGGCTGAAACATATGTTGTGGGAGGGGTGGAGATCAAGGGGAGGGAGGGAAGATGAATGGAGAGAAGAAGGATGAGTGAGTTCAGTTACAGTATTAATGGACATAGGTAAAAATGGAACCAGGTAACTTGAAGCTACTGGTGTAGTTCAGACGTGATTAAAGGACTAACATTGATCAAGAAACATTGTATACACAGATTGACATATTTGATTGAAATTCCTTTGGATAGCTACTTCAAAGGTCTCTGCCACTGCTTAGCACCTACCACACAGTATTTCATAAATTTGAGACTGCTAAAATGTGAATTGCAAACATATAGAAGAAACTGCAAAAATTTAATTTGAAATCAATCATAGAGATGAATTATTGGCATTCAGTAGAAAACACTAAAATGTTGAAAAGGAGATTTAGGACTCCTAAGACAAATTAAATGTGAAGTCAAATTAAGAAAATACAGAATGTGTGGTATGGCTTTTAGAAAAAAAATCATATACAATTACTCAATGAGAAAGGTGCTCTTCTCTTATAACTGAAAGAAAAGGTACAGTATGGAAATGGTTTTGGCCAATTGAAACAATTATTATAATTCCATTTGAAAGTAAAGTTATTTGTATGAGTATCAGATGAATAATTTCTTTCATCTGCCTATTGATGGATGATTATTCATTTCTGCATACTGAAAATACATGAAGCTTAGAATGGCCCTATAGCCACCTAGTGGTACTCTGAAAAGATTTAGAGAAGTTGGAATGATGCTTCATATGTCCAGAATGCCAGTGACTCCTTTATGATCATATTGTTGTGGGTAACTGGGACCAACACTGGCATCCTCCTAGGTAGCCAAAGAACAGGGCCCCCACATTCTGTCTTTTTCCCTGAGTCTGTATTCTGGTATGGATTTTGGCCATTCTGGGAGCACATGCTAATTGAAATTTAAGCATGTACTTCGCCTTGATCACTGGTTTCCAAAAATGCTCTCTTTGTAACTTGGTGAACATGATCTGGAGAGGCAATTTCATGGACCTGGCTCCAGTTCCTGTTTATCCTGGAATTATAAGTCCTGTTAATCTTAGACTCCAAGATAAACTGTAAGAACTGGGAACGTCTAAGCTGTACACTTCCTTCTTATACTGTTTTGTAGGGTGTATTTTAACGATCTTTTATTTTCTTTTCAGAAGGTAAGAGGGGCATCTGGTGGAGCTTTACCAAAAAGGAGGAATTCCAAGATTTTTTTAGGTATGTCATTAGTTTTCAATGATGTCCCTAGATTGTGAGTGAGTGTGTATGTATGTATGTATGTATGTATGTTTGTGTTTATCTGCATATGCTTATCTGATTTAGGTAGTAGACTCCTTACTGCTTTATAATCGAAGAGACAGATTTACGTTGAAACTTGCTCTACTTTATTTACTACTGGTGAAGGATGTTTTGAGCAGTCTTGGTTGGATTTAGTGCTTTGAAGCAATTCTAGTAACTAGAGCATAAATGTGATCCTGCTTTTGATCTCTTTTTATTGACATTAAAGAACAGCACATATTTTATTAATGCAATTTATTCCATTATTTTTATTAGCTAAACTGCAGGTTTAATTAGGATTTCACCAGTTTTTCTATTATTGTTCTTTTTTAGTTACAAGATCCAAAGTAGGATCCCACATAATACCTAGTTTTCAGTTTTTCTTGACCTTTTCAAATTTGTGATAGTTCTGTGGGCCTTGTCTTTAATATTGTGACACTTTCAAAAAATATTGGATAGTTACTTTGTAGAATCTAATGTAGTTTGGATCTGTCTGGTGAAAAGAGTAAAGCTATGCATTTCTGGCAAGAATATCATCGAGGTAGTTTGTCCTTGGTGCCTGATATCAGGAGGCATGTGATGTGATATATCTTCATATTGGTGATATTGAATTTGATTTCCTGTTAAGGTAGTATCTGCTGGTTTCTATGCTGTAAAATTACAGTAAATTAATAAACAGCTTGGGAGTACTTCTTTGAGATTAGGGCAGTGCCTTTTTTTTTTCTCTGCAGAGGTTAGCTGATTAATTTTAGCACTTATCAGTGGTTCTTGCTTGCAACAGTTATTACTGTGGTGTTTGTCTAAAGGTGATGGTTTAATTTTCCTTAACCAATCTTGCTTGTGTAAATGACTAATGGTTTCTATACTTTGTAATTATGGCCCTGTTTTGTGTTAAGCTTCTGATATAATTTTCCCAAGAGAACAAAATGGTTTGATATTGTTTGACCAAGCAAGTTTTTCTCTTTAAATACCTTGGATTATTATTTGAAAGAAATTTCAAAACCATTTACATAGTATAATTGCATTCCAGTAAAAAATGTGAATGTAATATTTTACATATATGTGAATGTGTGTATGTCTATGTACACATGTATGTACACATACACATATCTGAGTATGTCATATGTACACACAGAGTATACCTGAGTCTAGAAGAATATACTCTAAATTGTCAATGATATGCGTCATTATATTTAGCTTCTTCTTTCCTTTCTCCCTCTCCTTTTATCATCTCCTATGTTCTTCCTGACTTTCTGTGTCTCTGCCTCTTTTTCTATCTCTCCTCTCTCTCTCTCTGGGGTACTAGGCTTTAAACTTGGTAGACACAGATGCTGTACTGCTTGAGCCATACCTCTGGGTCTATGTGCTGTAGTCATTTATTTAATTTTTTTGGTGCTGGTACTGGAGCTTGAACTCAGAGCCTTTTACTCTTGCTTGGCATTCTACAACTTGAGCCACACCTCTAGTATAACATTTTGATGGTTAATTTGAGATGGAGTCTTGTGAGCCTTTCTTCTGAGACTGGCTTTGAACTCAGATCCTCAGATCTCAGCCTTCTGCGTGGCTAAAAGGTATGTGCTACCTGCTGTGGTTATTTTTCAGATGGAATCTTGCTTTTATTTATACTAGCAATCCTATTTACATTTTCTGTGGTTTCCGAGATGATAGGATACATCATCATGCACAGAATTTTCTGTTGAGATGAAAGCTTGTGATTTTTTTTTTTTTGTACAGGCTGGCCTGGAATTTAAAACCTCCTGATCTTAGCCTCCCATGTAGCTGAGATGTTAGGCATATCCTACTGTACCCAGAATGTGATTGACATGAAGTCTCAGGAACTTTTTTTCTGTGCTAAACTTGAATTGTCATCTTCCTAATTTTTACCTAGTGAGTAGCTATTGGCATGAGTCATTGGCATGTGGCTCAGCTAATTTTTTTTAAAATAACAAATATATGTTATTCTTATAATGAATTATCTCAAAAGTATAGCCATTGAAATTGTCACAGAGCTGTTTACTTCCTGGCTTGATTCTTATTCTAGGCTGGGTTCAAACCACATCATCTCTACTGCTTTTCAGCTCTTGATTTTCTTGAGGAGGCTTATCTGCAGTTGATTTTCCATTGCTGGCCAGTCTTTTTCACATTAGTTTTTAGCTTTCCAGCTCCCTTCCACAAATACATAGGTAATGTGACTTCTTTCAATTAAATGACACCTGCATGGCCTTCTTGAAGTTAGAAATAAGCATTTTGACTTACTGTTGTTATTTTTAATTGCTTTCTTTGGTTACATAAAGTTAGCTGACCTCTTCTGTTACAAAGAGATTGATTTTTCTGGTGATTATTTTGAAGTAGAAGATATTGGACAACTTTTAAAAATTAATTCAGGGCTGGGCCCTGGTGGCTCATTCCTGTAATTCTAGCTACTCAGAAATCTGAGGATTGCAGTGTGGGGGAAAAAAAACCAAAAACCAAAACCAAACAAACAAAACCAAATCAATATCCTGAAGTGGAACATAACTCAAGTAGTAGAGTACTAGCCTTGAACAACAAAACTCCCTCTTTTCCTTCCTTCCTTTCTAACTTCCTTCCTAACTTCCTTCTTTCCTTATTTCTCCTCCTCTCCCTCCTCCTTCTTTACCTTTTTCATCTTTGTCTTTGTCTTCCTTCTTCTTTCCTTTTCTTCCTGAGCTGGTTTTTAACCATGATCCTTGTATCATTTCCTAATTAGCTAGTATTACAGGAGTGTCTCCAGCAGCCATCTTAGCTGTTGGTCTGTTTTCTCAGCAGGAAGCACTTTTCTCATGTGGCGCTAGTCACTCGGTGTTCCAGTGGATGTGGCTGTAAATTTATTTCCATAGTGGGTTGCAATTGAATGATACCCAAGTTAGGTAACAGGAAGCACAGAATATAGGTAACTTTAAGCAGCACAGATGCTAAGTCTCTCTCTATGTGGAAGGTGTTGGGAGCAGCAAACCCAGACTATGTAGTCTCATATCCAGGAATCTGTGAACTCGTCCCCTATTGCTGCTTTTTTCTCAGATATGACCTCTGATTTCCAGCCTCATGGCAACTTAATGGTCCTACATAGCTTTTTGAACTTTAGCCATCACAGCCCCATTTGCAAAATGGAAAAGAGGAAATGGTGTGGGGTCGGGAGGCTATGGAAATCTCATTTTTAAATGTACTTTCCTTTTGTTAGCCTTCTTATAGGTCTTCACTTGCTTTACCTTCCTCTGGTCAGAATTTGGTCACATGATCACAACCTGCTACACAGGAAACTCACACCTTAATAAAGTTGGAGATTTCTTATTAAAGAGGGAAGGAACAGTGGGTACTGGGAAGTAGCTAGTACTTCTGCTATAGACATTTACCATTCTAAAAGAGACCTTGAGGCTGTTTCCTCCTGGAGATAAGAGTAAGTCAGAGCTCTCTTGCAGTTTCTCTTTGTGCCTGAATAGAAAGTAATATTTCAGCATTACTGACATGTAGCTGTTATAACACTCCTCATTCCCTTTCAGGAAATAGTCACCATTAGCCAATTCTTTATACTGGATAGAGACTTACATTGTTATGGGGAAGAGCCCACCACTCAGAGACAGCCTCATATTGGGGAAGTGGATAGCTAACTGGCGAGGGACACAGCACAGACTCGGGAGCTGAAACTGACTCCAAACGGCCCATAAGCTAGGGTTTTTAAAGGCAAAATCCATGTGCTCAAACATGGCCATACACAGGTTGCCAATGGGATTGTAACACACACACACACACACAAAGATTGCATATTTATTTCAGTGGCCAGTTCGGTTACAGTTCATTTCATAGTATCTGTTTGAACTAACCTATCATTCTGGTTTGAATTGGCATGCAAATTTGGGGGGTCCCCACACAAAGCAGGCTTGATAACCAAACAGGGCTGAGATCCTGTCTGGGCTATTGAGATCCTGTCTGGGCTATTGATAACCAAACAGGGCTACATATCACACAATTTATCACAACAATCTTAAGGACTTTCCAGTTTCCACATTTCCATAGCCATCTAATCTTTGATAAGGGAGCTAAAAAAATAGAATGGAAGAAAGACAGCCTCTTCAGTAAATGGTGCTGGCAAAATTGGTTAACTACTTGTAGAAAACTAAAGCAAGATCCTTATATATCACCCTGCACCAGAGTCAACTCCAAATGGATCAAAGACCTCAGAGTCAAAGCAGACACTCTGAAAACATTACAGGATGGAATAGGAGAAACCTTGGCTCAGGCTGAAATTTTCTTAATAGAGACCCGGAAACACAACAAATCAAAGAAAGGTTGGACAAATGGGATTGCATGAAGTTGCAGAGCTTCTGCATGGCAAAGGACATAGCTAGCAAGATCAATAGAAAGCCCACGGATTGGCAAAAGATCTTCACTAGCCATACAATGGACAAGGGTCTTATATCTAAAATATACTTGGAACTCAAAAAATTAAATCCCCCAACAACAAATCCTCAAAGAAGCAACTGCCCAATAAATAAGTGGGCTAATGACTTAAAGAGAAACTTCTCTGGGGTCTCAACAAACAGCATATTTCCTGACCCTGGGGCTTGTGAAAAAGCAGTATTTTATTTGGGGGTGGAGGGGGACTCCCAGTATATAAAAAATAGAGTTAGTTTGGCTCTCCCCCAAACTCCTCCCTTTTCTCTTGTAACTGAGTCAAATCCTTGACTCTTCTTTCTGATTCAGGGGGCTGTACTGGGCCTCACGGACCATCAGCTTGACAGTCCCAATCCTGACTCTGCATATCACAACTAGCTTAATTTTACACCATAATTTTATACTCATAAGCTCTATTTTTATAAGACACACTCATACCATTTAATACATATTTAAACTTTCTGAGGTTTGTTTTCTTCTTTTTCACTCTGATACAAAAGCACTTTAAGACAATCCTTACTTTTTAAATCCTTTCTTATCCAGAGGGGACCAATTTTTTTTTTCAATTCTTTTCCCAAGGCTTTCTTAACTACCCTTTTCTTTCCCTGATTTTATTTGCGGTTTGAATTTAAAACTGCCTCCCCCCCCCCCTTAGGCTTGTGGAACCAAGTTATCTCAGAACAGCCTCAAGGCACCACTGGGATGGAGAAGCTATCTAGATTTTAAGACTAACAGCAGGGCTGGGTCTCATTCCTCTAACTACCTCCATTGATAAAAATCTCTAAACTGGCGGTAGAAGGAGATGTAAGGAGTATGGTATTCTAGGTTCACACTGGGGCTAGTCTGGTGGGGTTACTGCTCTTTAACACACACCCAGGAGGAAGCAGGTTATTACCATACCAGAGCCAAACTAGGCTTGTGACTACAGAGTGGATTTCCAGGCCCTATGTCTTGAAGTGCCTAAGGTGAGCCAGTGATGTCCTTGTCCCCAGTATCCAATGTGGGGAGAGGGTTACTGGGTATCACCAAAAGAATATCCCACAAGATCTTAAATTTTAGCAGACTCAAAGCAGTTTTCCACTGCGAAGCAGTCTCAGGTGATAGAATCAGGCAGGAGTTTAGTCTACTTTTTCCATGGTGGAGGTGGTCCAGGTGATGATGTCAATTTCCTCCAGGCAACTTTCAGGCTGTCATTGAACTTTACCCATTAGGGTGTGCAGTAGCAGCAGCAGGATCTCTCAGTGGCTCCAAGGGACTGTCACACTCATGCTGGGCTGCAAATTTCTACACAGGCTGGTTAAGGATACATTGCATAGGCTTGGCAGGCTGTGACCCCACTAGTTTTTAAGACCATTTAGACAATAGCCCAGGACAATTGACCAAAATGACAACTTTTTAAAGCTAGATAGTTCTTTTAATAAAGCTAGGATTCTTATCACTATTTCTCATGCTATTTCCTTCTATTTTGCCACACTTTTTTTCAGAATGACTCTGGTCCCCTTGATCTTAAAAGGGGATGATGGGTGAAGATTCATCTTCTGTAACATCTTAAAGCTGAATCAGGGGCATTGATCCTACCTAGCCAGGAACCTATAACCTTAGCCTATTTTACAAAGAGGTTACCAGGGTTAGATGTCATTAAGAACAATATTTTAACTTTTGACAAATGCACAGACCTTTTCTCCGGTTACAGCGGTGTAGCTGGTTTAGTACTCTGGTTTGTAAAAACAGCTTTCTGGATGGCTTAGGAGCATGATCTCTAGTGACCCTAACAATGCCTAAGTTACCTGTGCAGGCCTTCAGACAGAAGTCAGTAGGGACATACTCTCAGGTTTACAAACTTTTTTCCTGAACAGATGAATTTTATGTAGAAGGTGTCAGCTCAAAAGTTACTGCCAATTAGGGCTTTTGGCACATATAGGGGTTGGGATTTAAACTATCCACATTTTACAACCTTAGCTTTTTACTACTATCATAGAGGACTGGTAAGTCCCTCTCCCTTACAAGGTAGATAGTCATGGACATTAGGCATGCTTACAAACTATCTTCCCATGATCTGCCTCTGACCAATTTTGAAGGGCCATGCACAAATGACTCTAGGATCTGACATTTCTGCCATCCAAGCAGTGGCTTACTGCCTCTGGATGCTCCACCATTGTTTTTGTCCCAGGAGTATCTTCTCCACACCGGGATAAATGCCTCATTGGCATTTCCCTTAGTTGGTCACTGGACTTGAACTCGGGGCCTCAGTGCTGTCCCTCAACTCTCCAGCTCAAGGCTAGCATTCTGCCACTTTGAGTCCCAAAGCAACTCTGCTTGCTCTTTCAGCACTCTGCTGGCTGATTAGAGGTGACAGTCTTACACGGACCTTTTTCTGCCTGGGCTGGCTTTGAACCAGTTTGCAGATCAATGAAACTTATAAAAGGCCACTTAACTCCAATTAAAAGCAACAAGGTGGTCAACATAGAAGTAGCTTTTAAGCATGTTCTTTCCTGGAACTTAAGAGCCAGAGTTATATCTGACAAACTTGTAAGAATCCTCACTCCTTTTTGTGGGCCTGCTGGGAACTGTTACAAAAAGAGCAAACTGAAATAGCAATTAAGCAATTATTTTGGTAATCCTAATTTTTCCTTTTTGCACATTGAGGCAAAGGTTAAGAACAATTTTACTTTTAAACTTTATATCCAGTAATCCATTTTTAATTTTTAAGCCTCTTATTAATCTCTGTTTAAATGTTTTATACTTTAATTTTCATTTGCATTTTGAAAAATCCCTTGAAATCTTGAGGCTAGGTACCACTCGTTGTGGCTGCTTGTTTTAAAACAAACACACATTAAAGCTTTTAAACTCAAATCACAATTTTCCTTTAATGCAAGAATTACCATCACCATCACTGTACCAAGAAGCTAGACTTAACACCTTTATGACTTTTAAAAACATATCCTAATTATAGAACATCATTGAAAGCAAGTCACATTATAAAAATAAACTTTTTAACTCTCTTTTAAAGGCCATTTTAATTTTAATTTTAACACATCCAAGGGGCAGTTTTAGCAATATTAATCAGATCATCACATCACTAATTTTTACCATCATGTTTCCAGTGTCTATCTGCAGGGAAAAGGGACAGGACAAAGATGGGCCAGTTTGGCCCATCCTACAGAATGGGCATTCACCCAATTGGACTCTTTAGGGTGAAATGAACAACTGCCTTTGTGCCAGCTTGCCTTCTTCCACCATGCGTGGACTTCTCCCAGGGCCTGTCCCCTCATGTACTGCACTTCTGCCTGTTCACCCCTCACCCCTAAAGATAGGTCTTCTGTTGGCTTGTAAGTTTTTCCCTTTTCTTTTCTCTTGGTTCTTGAATGAAATACATAATTTTAGACAAACGAACAAGTAAAGTCTTTGGAAGTGTTAAACAAACCTTTACATTTGAATTTCTAATATTTACCTCCAAATTTTAGCCAAGGGAACTAAATCCCAAATAGCCAATGCCTTTTCGTTAAGCTAGATAACTTGATTACAGTGTAAACAGCCTTATGCATTCTAAAATACCAGGTTTTAAAATTCAGATTCTAAAATACTAGATTTTCTAATTTTTAAGTTAAAAAATCCTTAAAAAGCCCTTTAAAACAATGTGAAAATTCTTTAAAAAATTTGGTAATGTCCAAACCTCACAACCTTTTGAATTTTAAACTTACCCAGTTGTTACAGCATGCTGACAGTTTTTTTTTTTATCTTGAACATGTTCATACACATATAAAACACTCACACAGATCTTAAAGCATGCAAAACTGAAATCAGTTGTATGTGCATTTTCTAAAATTCAATGGCAAGAGATTTTTTTTTCTTTTTGCCAATCTTACTCTTACAGATGACAAAATTTAAGACCAGACTTTAACAAAGCACATTTCTAGGGCTTGCTTCTTTAGCCAGGTATTTTACCAATTGGCCCTTTGAATACCTTCAGTTGGAGAAAGGCTGGTGCGGGGGAGGGGGGGTCACCTGAAACTAAGCTGGCCTGATTTTGTCTTTTACCTAATTTTAGACCAGAGCGCTTTACAAATTGTTAAGCTGTCTGGAGTAGCTGAAAGTCCAGACCAGGCTCACTGCTATCTACACCCTCACCTCTCCACCAGCAGCCTCAACTGGGAGAAGGTGCAGCCTGAGGCTTGTCCATGCTCCACCTCTTGGCTGCTGTAACACAAGGTGCGGGGGGGGGGGGGGGGGGGGGGGGGGGGGGGGGGGGGGGGGGGAGGGAGGGGAAACTTAGCAGGTCTGTGACCAGGCTCAGCCACAGGCTGGAACTTTTATTTCCCCAAAGACGTTCAAATAAATAACAAAAACACAAATCAACTAAAAGACCAAGGACCCACATTTAAAACTGGTACCAATTCTAAAACAGAACAAGACAAGACAAAAACTGAGGGCTGAGTTGGGGGGGGGGGCTAATGGGCCTCTAGTTCATCTGTCCCACTCCCACTCAGCAAGCTGAATCCAGAGTCTGCTGAATGAGCTACTCTCACTCAGAACTTACCTGCCTCAGAAAACATGGAACAGAAAACACACCAAAGAAAACAAGACAGACAAGTGGCCACAAAGACAAAATTGGGTCTCAGTGAATGGGATGACATCTCACCACCATTTACAAGTAGGACTCAAATACGCTTTACCAGGGGACTCAAACTCCCTCTGATCACCTCTGGAGGATTTTTCCCTTAGATTCCTGCAAATGTTTACCCAGGGGCCTTCCAAGGCAGAGAAGTCCCAATCATCTTGGGGCAAGGGAAGTAAGTGGCCCGAGCAAGATCTTAGTCTCAGGCCTTGGCCCAGGGGGAGAACCTGCCAGTTTGAGGGGTCGGCTGCTAGGGGCTTAATTCCACATTTCCTGGGTCTCAACAAATAGCATATTTCCTGACCCTAGGGGCTTGTGAGAACCCAGTATTTTGATTCTCAGGAGTGGAGGGAGGGAGGAGAACTCCTGGTATATTAAAAATGGAGTTAGTTTTGGTTCTCC
Organism: Dipodomys ordii; assembly: GCF_000151885.1. Lineage (NCBI taxonomy): Eukaryota > Metazoa > Chordata > Mammalia > Rodentia > Heteromyidae > Dipodomys > Dipodomys ordii. The sequence continues at coordinate 884,000 of NW_012267391.1, forward strand.
CCAACAACATTTTGTTCACTTGATTCTGTGAATGCAGTAGACCATTGGTATCTGCAGGATACTGCCAATGAGGAAAACCTGCTCAAGACATGCAGAGTTCAGGGCTGCACCGTGGATGCCTGATTTTCCTATAATGTGACCACACTTCTAATGACAGGCTGCCTTCCAAGAAATTGTAGATTTTTACTTCATCACTTAAATTAGGCACAGTCACTTTTACCTTGTGTTTGAAGTACTGTTTGCTCTTTGAGAGTCAGATTTTCATAAAATGAAGGGCAGGCAATGATTTAAACACAACTGATAATGTTGCAAGGTTGAGAACTTCTTCTCTGCAGAGGCTGTGTAATGCACATGTAGGAATTAAAACATTGCTTTTGAAATTCATTTTGATTTTTTTTCTATTCATTAAAAATTGTAATAAATGCAATAAGTCTGCAAATGGGGCAGGCTTATTATAATTCCTTTTCCAGTGGTTCAGAAGTGCCATTGAGCAACTGTGACCTTCACTATTGCATTTATCAGGGACACCACTGCCTTCTGTGCTCCTGAAGGATGTAACCAGGTCTGAGCGACATCTTGCTTGTCATTGTCTAAGTCACTCTTCCTCTCTCATATTTTGGAATTCATCCAAGTGAAATGACCTCAACTGTAGCATTTGTCCAGAATTTATTGTTTAGAACCAGCAACTGCAACAATTTGTAATTTGAAAATCATTTAAGGTCTATACTGTTTTGTATTGAAACAGTTCGGTCTGAGTGTATAATGCATGGGCAAAGCTTAAAATTAAAAAGTTATAAAATGTTGTGACACAAAAATCAAATTTCTTTTCCTCCTCTGCTATCTTCCAGCCACATTATTGGGTGATGATGTACAGCTTCTGATGGGTGATAGTTTATCTATGTACTCTGTATTTACATGTTTTCCTGTGGGCAGTGGGCAATCAGTAATGTTTTCATCTCAGTCTGTGCTGTAAGGCATTCTGGAGTGATGCAGTGAACTTACAGGTGCACCTAAGGTTATTTTAATTCTTCAAGGCACACTGGTCATGCCTGTAAGTCTAGCTACTCAGGATGCTGAGATCTGAGGAATGTGATTTGAAGCCAGCCTGGGAAGACATACCCAAGGACTAATCTCCAGTTAACCAGCAAAAAGTCAGAAGTAGAGGTATGGGTCATGGGAAAGTGTCTACCTGAAGAGAAAAAGCTAAGGGTGAGCTCAAAGCTCTGAGTTCAAGCCTCAAACACTGCATGCTTGTACACACACACACACACACACACACACAACACACACACACACACACACAGAGTCTTCAAGAAGGCAACAACACTCAAATACTGCATGAATTAAGCTTGAGGTAGCTGTACTACTAGGTTATCCTTTCCAATGACTTTGTTTCTTTGTAAAGCCTGGTTTTCCTGGTAAAAGTCAGGAGCCATGAGAAAGTTAATGTGGAAGAAGAAATAAGGGTGGCAGTGTCCAGTGTGATTAAAATAGAGGTTGAACACTGCTCAGCAGGTGCACCCATCTCTTAAGAACAAAATAAACCATTTTCTTTCAACATCTGTGTATAAACTCCTCAAGTAGTTACTGAGTTGTAACACATAAATACTTAGGGGATTATTTGACCCTAACTACTACATAACAGAATGATTAGACTTAGGGACACTGAGAAACAAAGTCCTGGGTTGTTTAGGGGTGCTGTGAATGGAGAGTCTGGGTAACTCTTTGTTAATGTTTGTAAGTGGGGCAGAGACTATTAGTTGTCTTTTAGACAACTAACCTATAACTGTATGAAATCTTATGAATATGAGAAATAAGCTGGGGTGAAACATGGTGTTTTATAAGGACAAAGGAATGAAGGAGTGAGAAGAGGGAGTCCAGGATCCTTAAAGGAATACCCTGGCTTGGACTGGGAATGTGTGTTTTATAATAAAAGTTATAAATATATCCAGATGAGTAAGTAGCTGCTATATGCTTAATGAAAATGCCACATTGTTGCTATGCCATGGAAAATGGTCCTAATTATTCACATTTTTGTTTGAATGTCCTTTCCCAATTTTCACAAATAGAGGTAAATTAGTTAAATTTCTCTTGTGTCTGAGAGGGGGAGTGTCAAGGAGCTTAAATTCCATTTTTTTGGAGGGCTTAGTCTAGGCATTCATACTCCATGAGAAACAAAAGTTTATTTAAAAAATTCTGGAATAGGACTATTTAGAAAACTTCTGACTGGAAGGATCAAATAAACTTCCTTTACCATTTACTTCTGAGAGCATATTCTGCTTTCAGGACTTTCCCTGTCAATTTTGTTGAATATAGTTGGTCCAGTTTTGCAATCCAGGACAGGACAGTTTGTCTCCTCTACACGAAGTCAGTACCATCAGGCCAGGCAGAGAGAACTCTGAGCAAGGGATCAGAGTCCAGCTTTAGGTTAGGGCTTCATTTCCTCCCACACAGCCTAGGCTTCTTGTGGGAAACAGGTGTAGTCCTGGCCACTTACCCAGGGAGATTCTGGATGTAGAGCTGGGGAAGGGACTCCTTTTCATCACAGAGAAAGTGTTCATCTGGGTAGAGTCAGTTAATGGCCTCAGTGGGAAACCAGTTGTTAGAGTTGGAGATCTTGGCCCTATCCCCATGCAGTGATGGTCCTGTAGATTTTTCACCTCAACGTTTTCAGAGATGTACAACTTGGTTTAAAGAAATATGTCAATTTATATTTATGGCTGTGGGTCATATATATTCAACAGCAATCGTAGATTTTTCCCTTAAACATAAGACATAAGAGGCCACATGCTAGTGGCTTTTGTCTGTAATCCTAACTACTTGGGAGGCTGAGATCTGAGGATCCTAGTTTGGGCAGAAAAGTCCATCAGACTTTTATCTCCAATTAACCACCAAAGATCTGGAAGTGGAGCTGTGGTTCAAGTAGGAGAGAGCCAGCCTTGAGTGGACAAAACTAAGGCCCTGAGTTCAAGCCCCAGAACCAGCACACATGCACACAAAATCAAATATTGGTTACCCATACTGGATTAAAATGTTTAAAAAAATAAAAGACAACTGTGAAACATTCACTTGCTGGAGACTGAGTTATAGCATAAAGTCTTAGAGTTATAACAGACATGTGGGCTAGACACTGAATTTGTAAAAATGTAAAGGAATAGATTTTGGGCATTACCTGCAGTTGATTTTACTATAATATGGAAGAAAGTATGTAGTTAGAGAGTAGATAAACATAAGCTCAGTTGTTTTATGTTGTCTCAATGCTTGTCTACCCAATTTATCATTAGATCTGAATCTCTGTGATACATATGTCATTACTCATTTTTATTACATCTTGCCCATAGGCTCAGCCTTTGCTACTGAAGGTGGATTTAGTTATTGTTTTCACTATTCTCAAGTGTGTAATTCTTAGGAGAACTTTTAAGTATCAAGAAGCATAACAACAACAATTTTTTTTTTGCCTGACAATAGTCTTGCTTTTTAAAGCACAGATCAGTGGTAATGAATAAAACAACACAGTAGTTGGTTTTTGTAATCAGTATAAATGAACTGTATAAGGGAGTTTCATAGTGACATTTTCATCCATGCATGTAGCATGCTTTGATCAGATTCATCAGGATCACTCACAGCAAGTGTTTTCGTGTTCTCCCTTTACTTCACTGTGTGCTATTGCTGTTTAAGTCCCCTTCACAGCTAGGTACAAAGGTTACTGTTTGCATGGCACTTTGTAGGAGGTTGAGATATGGCAGGTAAACTGGCCATATGTCTCCCTCTGTGAGCTTGCACTCTAGGAGCAGTTGAAAGTCGTATGTTCTCCACATGTTGATAATATAGAACATGCCTCATGATGTCATGGTGTTCCTAGAACTTATTTCAACATTGCTTCAGAGCTGGAGAGAGGAAACAGTTTTGATTGTCTTAGTTGTTAGGAACATAGAGAAGGCAAAAGAGACAATGATGATGTCAATTATTACTTGTGGAGCTCCAGGAGCCACCAGATCTGTACCAAAGTGCCTTAGAACTCTGTCTAGTTTAGTCTTCTTAACAATCTTGGGCTGTAGCTGTAATCCCTCACTTGTAGAGCAGGTGAACGTGGAAAGACTTGTCCAGGGTTGATACATAGCTTGTAAATGTGAGAGTAAGGTTGTTTGGACTTTATTGCTCACTTATTTCTTAGTTCATTAAGATTTGAAATAGTAGTAAGTAACTACATTTTCTGTAGTAAAGAGCCAGAAAATATTCTTCCTGACATCTCATCTTTCATGAGTTGAAGCTATACACAAAACCAAAAGGTTTGTACTTTGGTGATCCAACATTGTTATGTGCACAGTACTATGTCAATGATAAAGATTTTAAGAATACACAAAAGCTTATTCACCATTTTTAATGTAAATTTCCTTCCTTTTTTGTCTGTGGGCATTATAATAAGTTGTCCTTAGAGTGAAGATTAATTTTGCATTTTTACCATTAACAGAGCATAATAATTTCAACACCTCTGCATAGTCTAAATAACTATTATTTTAATAATATTATAGTGGGTTAAATATTCTTTTTCTTGACCATGTAGGTTCCAGTTTTTTTAAATTATAGATATTGGGGGCATTTGTTTTTTTATATTTTTATTGTCAAGGTGATGTACAGAGGAGTTATAGTTACATAAGTAAGGTAATAAGTACATTTCTTGTCAAACTTGTTACCCCTTCCCTCATTTTTCTCCTACTCTTCCTCTCCCCAACCCTCCACCCCCCAAGTTGTACAGATCATTTCCAACATATTGTTTTGTGTATATCACATGTAGAAGCCAGGCATTGGTGGTTCATATCTGTAATACTAGCTACTAAGGAGGCTGAGATCTGAGAGTTGGAGTTTGAAGCTAGATCAGTAGACAAATAAATGAGTTTATTTCCTCTTAAAAAAGAAATCTGTGAGCTGATATTCTCTTTATTCAGTTCTCCACTTTTTCCATCCATCTCTACCTCATAGGTTTATGTAACACACATTGGTGACCTGTGCTAGAGTCAGTTATTTCACTAGGGATTGTACAATAGTGATTCTTTAATCCTGTCAACATTTATTATATAGCATTCTTCTATAAAAATGTGTTTTCCTGCCAGGCATTTGTGGCTCACAACCATAATCCTAGCTATTGGGCATTCAGTTTTTATAACATAAGGAATGCTTTAAAAAATTTCTATGTTTAAATTATTTCCTTTAAATAAATACCTTTATTGATTTCTTTATTTTTAAATAGAATTTTATTGTTATTATTAAGGTGGTATAGAGAGGGGTTATTGTTTCATAAAGTCAGGTAATAAGTACATTTCCTTTTGGACAATGTCACCTCTTCTTTCTCTTCCAGTTTTCCCCTCACCTCCCTCCCCACAGGTGCATAGTTCATTTTTTACAATATCTTTATTTATTAAACTAATAAAATGGCCTTTTTTTCCAGATTAGGTTCTTGTGGTTATTTAGCAAAGTTGTTTTGTTTTTTATTTTAGTCTTTTTGAGTCTTCATATTTAGAATATTTTATTAAAATGTTCAGACCTTGTTTTCATTGTATCTTTCTTTTTTAAAAAAAAATTATTTGCTTATATCCTGGTACTGGGGTTTGAACTCAGGATCTGAGTGCCATCTCTTAGCTTTTTTGCTCAATGCTGGTGCTCTACCACTTGAACTACATCTCTGCTTCTGGTATTTTGCTAGTTACTTGGAGATAAGTCATGGCCTTTTCTGTGCCCATTGGTTTCTATCCTAGATCCTCATGACTCACCCTCTGAGTATCTTGGATTATAGGCATGAGCTACTGGTATCCTTGGTATCTTACTTTTTGTTCAAAACTGTTCCACTTTTGAGAATTAAACAGCAAAATTTATGCACAAAAATATATCAGATTTTTGCTGAAGTCATGTCAGATAACTACAGAACCTATGCCTTTGGTTCACAGGTGATAGCCCCAGGGCCTCCTACAATAAATGAACTTTCTTTCATTCACAGAGCTCATGCTTCTGCATGTATTTGTTTCCCATTTGTGTATGGGGTTGTGTATGAAAGTAGAGTGTAAGGCCAAACAATTTTTCTGTCACCATAGTTCCAAACATACAAATACACAAACATGACCTTGGATGCTGGCATCTCTATAAATGCAAGGCCAAAATGTCTGTGTAAATATTGTGACAAGAGGTTTCCTTGAGGCTTCACCTAACCTTTAGCAGAGATTAACTCAGCACATGGTGAGGATTTGATGGACAACTATCTAGAGAAGCTCATCTTTCTTACTGAGAATTCTCTGCAGAGGAAACAAGATGCTTGTGTGATGAGCATTCCACTCTAGTTTACTGTGTAAGGTCTCAGTGACCAGGAGTGAGAGACAGACAAGTCAAAGAGAGTGATTTGAGTTTTTAAATAATAATTACCATTATCAGCTACTTATTTGTCTACTATTTCTTACCTCTTTCGTATATTTTGTGAAATACTGAAGATGAGGAAACTACAGGGCTTAGAGTTTGTGACTCATCCAAAGTAACATTGAGTTTTGGGTTCCATATTGAATTAGGCCTATTTATTCTCCAGCCCATGTACTTTCTCCTATCTTTCTGTCCATTTGTGTGAAATCAGGTGCTATGGGACCCCAAGCCTCATAATTAACAATCTATTCTCTGCAAAATCTTTATGAATTTAATAATCTAGCATGTATATCTATTCTGATTACAAGGCTATATGATATGACCCCATCTTCTTCATGCATCTGCCACAGAATAAATGCACAGAGCTTATGGAAGAGGACAGGTCCTGGCATTTCTGGTTGGGGCCATTTCAGATTGGAAACTGTAAATGTCATTTCTTTGGTGTCTCATCCTGTGAATTTCTGACTTTCCCAGTGTGTGCTGCCTTGGTGTGGGATGTTCCCTTCCTCACTTCCTGTTCTTTGTTTTTGTTTTCTCCTCAGATCTAGATACTGATGATGATTTAAATAGCGACGATTATGAATATGAAGATGAAGCCAAACTTGTTATATTCCCAGACCACTATGAAATAGCACTACCAAATATTGAGGAGTTACCAGCCCTGGTCAGTGAGTGTGTACAGCTGCTAGCTAGATGAGTGTGATTCTGTGTCAGGTGTGTGTGCGTGTGTGGTGTGAGCTGTAGGGGCAGGGGAGGGAGTGGGTTGAATGGGAGAAATTGAGAAGACCAAGCATGAAATGAGCGTACTGCTTCTGTGACTAGAGTGTCACAAAGTTGCATTTCCAGCATTGTCAGGTAGCCTATCTCCTTTTTCTATGCCTTGTAAGCTTCATTGCTCATGATTTTAGGTTTCTCTAGAGTGGGCTGACTTCTTTTCTCTTGGTCACAGTCTGTTGCTTCATTTTCAAAATGTGCATCTCATATGCATAGGGAATGGTAACGAGGATGCTCTTCGGATCAGAGGGATGACAGTATTTTATTCATTTTGTTCTTCCACATAAGGATTTGTTAGGAAACATTAAATATTATAATATTTATAATTATATTATAATACCACAAGGATTTAATATTATACTGCCACAACAAAGCCACATAATTAGAAAGAAGGCCAGACATTTACAAGCCCCAGATCTGTGGGAACTCTGGAAAAATGTAAGTTCTTGCAGGTTTGCTCCCTGTGAGGACTAAGACTGTTCTCAAGGGTTTTTGTTTGAGAGAGTATGTTTTCTTCCTCCTTCTACTATCTCTTTTCTTCCTTTTCCTTTCTTTTGAACTTGTGTCTCCAGAAAGATGTTCATTTTCCTGAACCATTTGATTCTGGGGTGTTTCCCTTTCTTTGGTTGTTGTTACTGGGGTTTGAACTCAGGGCTTTGTGCTTGCTAGGTAGGAGCTCTACTGTTTGAGTCACACACCCAGTCTTTTTTTTAACCTCTGGTTATTTTGGGGATAACATCTGGGTGGCCTGGACTGTGATTCTCCTGTATGCCAAATTCTTTGCATAGCTGGCATCCTTCCTTGATCCTCCTGTTATCAGCCTCCCTCAGTGAAAACCGAAGGCATGGGCCATGACTGTTGTCTTTCCTTTGGTGCTTGAATCTTCTAAGTGGGGTCAGGATTTCTGCAGGGGCACTAGGTGTTTGCCACACTTTCCCCTTATTTCCTGTATTGTGTCTAACACTCTATCCTCTTTCCTTTCATTGTCTCTTTTCCTCTCTCTGATTTTTTAGAACCTGACTTCAGATGGCAGGCAGGTCAGGCCAGGTTGGATTTAGAAATGCCAGTTCATTCTCTCCCTCAAACTATGCCAGAACCAAAGCCAAGTCTTTAAACCCAGAGTCTTCTGGATGTTCCTTGTCTACAGCCATCTGTTCACCTGCTGTTGCCAAAATAGGACATTTGTGCTTAGGGTTTCCATGTCCCCAGAGACTAGGTTTCTACCACTTAACTTCTTTTAGTCAAATCTACTTTAGATCTAAATTTTGTGTACTCATTGCTGTGGCCTTTCCACTTAAGTATGAAGTAGGCTGTGATCAGTGAAGCATGCAGAGTTAAGTTAAATTCCCTTTGCTTTCTCTGATTCCCTATGTTGACTTATGTAGCTGTTGCCAGGGATTAAATGTATTAGTGACAGAATGATCTTACTTTATCCCATTACCTGAAATTATATACTAAAGCATATGTCATGGTAGTACTGAGAATTCTTACTGCCCTTTTGCTGTTGGAAAGAAGCATACTGTAAATAAATTTTATGACAATATTTTCCTCTCATTCAAATAGGATAGTCTTTTATGTGAAAAAATTAAAAATCTTCTTAAATAATTTGTGTATCTAGAGCATGAGTAGAAGTATAAATGTTCTTATTTAAAAGGAAAGTGCCACATAAATCCAAATCCAGCAAGATACAATTTCTTTTTAATTAATTTTATTACTTTTGCATAGTTGTACAACATATACTTTTAAGAGTGTTTTAGAATACTTTAAAGTGAAAACTTTATTACTTTAAAGAAATAATTTAAGAATAGGAACAAAATTAGACCCAAGAAGTTCACGCCTATAATCCTAGCTACTTATGAGGCAGAGGTCTGAGGCTCAGGGTTCCAAGCCAACTCTGGGCAGTTAAGTCCATGAGACTCATGTCCAATTAACTACCAAAAAGCCAGAGATGGACCTGTAGCTCAAGTGTATAGTGCTAGTCTTGAGCACAAAAGCTAAGGAACAGTATCCAGGCCATGAGTTCAAGTCCAGAACCAGCATACAACACACACATACACAAATGGAGAACAAAGCTAGGAATGATAGTGTAAATCTATACTCCTAGCAATCTTGAGGCTGAGGATTATATTTGAGACAAGCTTGGGCTACATATTGAGAATGTCCTACAACAAACAAACAGGAAAATAATGACAACAAAAGAATTATTTGGAATATGTGAGTGGGATGATTGAAAGAAAATGGATTTATTTGGCAGTAGCCAAAAGGATTTATCTACATAAAAGATGCTAATTGCTATACTTTATACCTTGGCTGATCTTTTCATGTTGATGATTCTCTTTTTTGAACTTTTTAATAAAAAAATTATTAGTCTTGCTAGGCACCAATGGCCCCTGCCTGTAATCCTAGCTATTCAGGATGCTAACACCTGAGGACTAGGGTTTGAATCCAGCCTGGGCAGAAAAGTCCATGAGACTCTTATTTCTAATTAACTAGCAAAAAACTGGAAGTAGAGTTGTGGCTCTAGTGGTAAAGCAATAGCTAGCTGTTAGCAAAAAAGCTCACAGTGCCCAGGGTTAGAGTTCAAGCCCCAGGACTGGCATATACAAGCACATACATTCTCTCTCTCTCTCTCTCTCTCTCTCTCTCTCTCTCTCACGCACACACACACACACACACAAACACACAATTAACTTAAAAAACATCTAGTAAGAGTATGGTATTAGTGGCTCATGACCATGTAATCCTAGCTACATCGGAGGCTGAGATCTGAGAATTGAGCTTCAAAGCCAGTTTAGCCAGGTCAATTTGTGAAACTTTTTTTTTTTTTTTGATCATGAAGGCTGACATATATTGTTGTGATGGCATATATTGTTACAAACATCTTCAGAAACACAAGCATCAACAAAGTATATTCACCAACCCTGGATTAATCTGTGAGACTTTTATCTCAAGCCAGAAGTGGAGTTGTGGTTTAAGGGGTAGCCTGTCAACCTTGAGTGAAAAAGCTAAGGGACTGGGTCCAGACCCTGAGTTGAAGTCTCCGTACCAGTATTAAAAAACCCAAAAGGAAATGAAACAAAAACTACCCAGTAAGGAGATTCTTCCTTCATCTCTTGAGCATTTCTGCTCAGAACAATTTCAGGTGAGAGAGTTATTCAGTAGACTCTACCAGATAGTCAAATGACCTATGAATGATGCGGAGTTCACAGTAAGGCTCTTTGAGCTTGAAAATGAAAGCTCCAGGGGCTGGGAAGGTGGCTCAGTGGTAGAGTGCTTGCCTTGCATGCCTGAGGCCCTGGGTTCGATTCCTCAGCACCACATAAGCAAAAAGAAAAAAG
>NW_012267391.1:895924-923569 GCF_000151885.1 Dipodomys ordii
CCCTCCCTCCCTCCCTCCCTCCCTTCCTTCCTTCCTTCCTTCCTTCCTTCCTTTCTTCCTTCCTTCCTTCCTTCCTTCTTTCCTTCTGTATGAATGCTATTCCATTGTGCACTTGTACCAAATTTTCTTTATCTGTTTACCAGTTGGTGGACATGTAGGATTTTTTTCAATTTCTTGGCTATTGTGGTTAATAGGAATGCAGCATTTCTTAAAATTTAATCACTAGCACTTAAGAGACAGTGTGAGCTAGTTCTAGAGGTCCATAGACCTCTGAACCTGAGGTCTATGGAGACTGTATATCTCCAGATAAAAAGTCCAAGGAAAAATAATTCATAATGTAGATTATAAGATGATTGGTTGTGATCTTCAGCTGTGGACCCATAAAAAGGGAATTGGAATGATTTTTGATAAACACTAGATTAGTGTTTTGTACATGTCCTAAAAGTCTAAGGAAATTGTATTAGTTTCACTAGGAAGGATATTCAAAGAAAAGAGAGAAGATTACATCTGAATCTTATTCAAAATGCTCATGCATTATAAGACATAATATCTAAATATGATGTAATGGTGGGGAGGGGAGTTGATACAATCCAGGGGAGGATGGAGACATGAACAGGGTAGTCAGTGAAACAAAAATGCTATAGCAAGCTAGACTGAAAAGATTAGGATTCTATATGAGAAGTGCTAAGGGTTTATGGTCTAGCCTCACAAAATTGGAAAGGGTCTTAGAGCACTAATCCTTCTTCCTGCCTTTGCCAGGCTGAGTGTCATCCATTGGTAGTATTAACTATGGGGAGTTCATACTGGGGAAAGGTGGGATATAATTTTCTGGCTTCTGGGAAAGGAAGAGGGAATATGTGTGGAAGAAAGGAGACTAACTGTAAGGCTGTTGTGTAGTCGTAGTGGGGAGCCAGGATGGTGGGTGGGATGAGGGAGGCTGAAGTGTAGAAGTATATTCTAGTTTTGTCTGGGATAGAGGCTTTATAGCAGATGCTTCTGGGCTGAATGGTTGGGTCAATGGCAGCTGAGAAAATGGTACAGAATATTAGTGATGTAGAACACAAGCTTTCTTTTGTTATAAAATTCAGTTTATAATTTAAAAGGGCTTTTATTATTCTAAGCAAGTTGAGCCTCCTTCACTACTACCTAATTTTAAAATATTTTTATTGTCCCACCAAATACCTCACACCATAAGTCAACATTCTTCAAACTCCATCCCCTGTCTCACTAACCTCTTTTTGTCTCTACGGATTTATCTGTTTGGGCACTTTATATAAGTGGGGGTCATAAAATATGCTTTCCTCTGTGAATGGCTTTCTCATTTAGCATGTATTTTCAAAATGTATTCATGTTGTAGCATGCATCAGTATTTAATTTCCATTTATTGCCAAATAATATTCCATTTTATGAACCTATTACATTCCATTTTATATTCTCCTTATCATGGATAGGTATCTGGGTTGTTTTTATTTAATTGTAAAAATATTAGGAGTTTCTGTGTGATCACCTGTTTTCATATCTGTTGCATATATTCTTAGTTGTAGAATATCTGGGCTTTATGTTAACTCTGTTTAGTCATTTGGGAACTGCCAAGCTGTTTTCCAAAGTGGCTGTACCATTTAAGAATGTTTTTTAAAGAGAGCTAGAAATAGCTAATAGCATTCAGAGAGCAGAAAAGGTGATAATAAACATATGGGTTTGGGAGAAGGCAGTTGGTGCCAAACAGGACCTCACAGATTTGCTCATGATGAGGACATGTGGCACGGAGACACTGAGGCATGTCTCTGTCCAGAGCCACATTTGCACCAGATTAAGAAATGGAACCAGGCTGTGGTTGCATTCAAGTGTCTGTGACAACATGCCATTGTGTAATGAATTGAGAATATTGAATATCCCAGGGTACATTGATTAGGAGGAGCGGATCGTTTGGGAAAATCCTAGGTGTTTCTGTGCTTTAGCCCCACCCTTGTCATTGCTTACCTTATACTTTTCACTCTGCTGACCAAGTAGTAGGAATAGTTCAATCTGACCTCTAAGCTTGAGTTTAAAAACTGAATTTGTTTCCTTGCGTTCTTGTATCATTTGCCAATCAATAAACTGTGCAGTAGAACGAAACTTAGCTAGATTTCTAGTAAAGCAAAGAAAACTTGCATCTTACTTTCCAGGTAACTGTTTTACTTGAATTTTATTCATCTCAGATGTATTTATATATAAGCTTTAAAATTCACTTTCTAGAAGTTGCTATTCTCTCAAATGTTTCTTCTTCATTTTTTAAAAAGTTCTACCTGTGTTTGTCTTACAGGTAACAATTGCTTGTGATGCAGTTCTCAGCTCAAAATCTCCATACAGAAAGCAAGACTCAGACACATGGGAAAGTGAATTGCCAGTGTCTAAATATGCCAATGACCTCACACAGTTGGATAATGGAGTCAGGATTCCTCCAAGGTCAGAGTCAAATATCAAAATGGAACTTTAGCCTCTATGGCTGGTCAAAGTTTTCTACCTCTTTTCTGAATTAAGAATTATGTATTCTACCAGATACCTTTTAGTAAGAATAAAGTCAATACTTCTAAAATTGTACCTTTGAAATGGATACACAACACATTCAGCACGTAGCCCTAGAGCCTTTTCCACATCAAAGCTGCCAGTTGCAGACACATACTCTGCTATAGGGCTTCTCCCCCTGAGGAAGCCAGTTGGGGCAGGCATGGACAGCAGCAGTGCCCCGGAATAAAAGCTCCCTTCTCCTTTCCTGGAACAGCCTTGACTAGGAGCCCTGCAGGCAGTAGAAACTACCCAGCTTCCTCTCTCCAGGTGGGGACACTTGTCTTCCTACTCCACAGCTGGCCTGAGTCCCAGCTGTTCATAGTGGCTCATTGAGATGTCCTGTCCTGGCTTCCTGTTCTTTTCTGTCTGTCTGCCTTACTCCTCTAGGGTACCTCCCTCACAAGTCATTTACATTTGTTATAGGAGGACTCAACTTAATACAGTGTTTAGTTGTCACATTTTGGCAGAAATATTCCTTGGGCTGAATTAGCATCTCCTCCTCCTTACTGCTAGTGTGTTTACAAAGGTGACTCCTGGAGGACAAGAACAGTGAGAGTAGCAAGAGTAGGACTCTACTTCTGTGTTCTTTGTGCACTTAGGAAAGGAGTGTCACTTCTGGGCCTCATTTTTTCTCCATGGAGAAACACAGATAGTAATACTGATGCTGGTCAGTGTTGACTACAATTAAGATAAAACTTTATGTAAATTCCCTAACACATGGCAGATATTTCATACTTAGTTTATTTTTTTCCCTATTAATTTGGATATATGGCCAGGGTGTGTTTGTCAGCTTTCTGTTACTATACCAAATGCATAAGACGAACAAGATGAAACGTTTGTTTGGCCTCACAGTTTTGGAGGCCACAGTGCTGAGGCCTTACATCATGTGATGGCGATGTATGGGGAGTGAAAGAGAAGAGGCCAAGGTTCCAATGTCCCCTTTGTAGGTGTCCCCCTAAAAGACTGGAAGATCTCCCACAAAGCCCAAACCTGTTACAGGTTTTATATAGTGCCACACTGGGGACTAAGCCTTCAGCACATGGGCCCTTGAGGGACCCTCCAGATCCAGACTGCAGGAAGGGGGTTTATTTAAACTAGATCACCATGTATGGCTAACACTTTAGAACCACCTATGCTTTTATACATGGGAACCTCAGTGCTCGCCACGTGTTCAAGCTCTGCTGTCTGTCCCTCATGTGAGAATTGTGAGGAAATGACCCCTTTCCTAGCCTCCATGTCCTGTGTCAGTTTTCTAAAGTTTAAGAGCATCTTGGAAGTGCTGGGAAGAGCTGGTCCAATCTGGGAGGCAGGCAGGGAACTGAATGGTCCTGTTGTGGTTCTAGGGTTTGGGTTCATTGTCTCAATCCGATAAATAATTGAAGGAAAGGACACAGATGACAGGGTAAGAAGCTGAGAGCCAAACTAATGGAAAGCAAAAGTAACAGACTTGTCTGAAGAGGAGGTCCACCAGGTAGGACTTATGAGGCAGGAGGAGTGGGAACAGAGGCAGTGCTTATTTGAAAAAGTAAGACACCAGAGGAAACTGAGGAAAAGCCTTGTAGATATTAGCAGGTTGGTATAAGCCCCCAATCTGAACTCCTGACTGGGAGGGCTGCATTATGCCATAGGAGATCTTACCCGAGGGATTTCCAGGCAAGGAAGAGGAAGAGAAAGGTGAGGATGAGAAGGAGATAAAGGATAAAAGAAGGAGGAGAAGGAAGAGGAGGAGGAGGAGGAGGAGGGGGAGGAGGAGGAGGGAAAAAGAAGGAGGAGAAGGAAGAGGAGGAGGAGGAGGAGGTGGTGGAGGTGGAGGAGGGAGAGGAGGAGGGGGAGGAGGAGGAAGGGGAGGAGGAGGAGGAGGAGGAAGAGGAGGAAGCAGCCGTGGCAGCGGCAAGGGTTTAGACTTCTCTGTGTAAGAGGGTGAAAAGTAGGGCCTGGAAATCGGTAGCCCCACTGTAGGCTTCTGGGTCCTTCTTTTGGTGCATTTTGGTTGAGCTCCCATCTGGTTGAGTCACTTTCTATCTCACCCCAAGGGGAGAAGGCACCTGTCCCCCTATGCTGTTTTCAAGGTTGTTTGGATGAGGAGGTGGGGTAGGCTCCATAGGCCATCTCCATTATCCTCAGGGTCCCCCAGGAAGATGAGACAGTGTTACCCCCACTTGGAGGCTGTCTGTCCCTATCTGCCTAAACAGTATCAACTGTCACTTAGTAGCCATAAGGTTTTTGGGAGAGAAAGTGGGAAGCCCAGTCTCTGGTATTTTATCAAGGGTATCTTGTGACCTCCACCTTGAGATACTTTTCTTATGTGTTAGATTCTTTGTTGTTATTGTTGATTCTGTGCTCTGGCTCTTCTGACCGCTCTCTGATGACTTTCTAGTGGTTGGAAGTGTGCCAGGTGTGACCTGCGAGAGAACCTCTGGTTGAATCTGACCGATGGCTCTGTCCTGTGTGGAAAGTGGTTCTTTGACAGCTCCGGGGGGAATGGGCATGCACTGGAGCATTACAGAGACATGGGTTACCCTCTGGCTGTGAAGCTGGGAACCATCACCCCTGACGGGGCAGGTGAGTTTGCTTTGACTGAATTTAGGAACATGAAGTGGCTTCTTATGGATAGCCAATCTCTGAACTCAGCACAAATTTGAATCTTGATTTTACCTACTAACTGTGAGTTAACTTGGCAAGTTTTCTAGTCTTCCATAATTTCAGAGTCCTCATTTTGAGAACACTTGGGAGCATAAAACACTGAATACGTTGGGACACAGTAATAGTGTAAGTTAGTGACTGTTGTTACTGTCCTTTTGTTTACCTTTTGGCTAAGAGGATAGTAGCAGCAATCAGGATTAGTGAAGTGAATGAGCGTAATAGAATCACTACCAGAACAGTAGGAGGAGACAATTCATTATGCGGAATCGTATTTAGGAACAAGTGGCTTAATGAAATGTAAAGAATTCTCTGTGTTGAGTGTGGGAAAACCAGGCACGATGCTGTTCACATTCTTTGAAGGATTACACTATTTCAACCATCAGCTTCAGAATTAGTTGTTTCTTTCAATTGTCATGATTTATAGAGTTAGTTTGGGTCATGTTTGTACAGTTAATTCCTTCTACCATTTTGTGATGGAAAGAGAAATAATATTTGGTCAAGAATGAAAAACTTGGGGCTGGGAAGGTGGCTCAGTGGTAGAGCGCTTGCCTTGCATGCCTGAGGCCCTGGGTCCAATTCGTCAGCACCACATAAGCAAAAAGAAAAAAACCGGCAGTGGCGCTGTGGCTCAAGTGGTAGAGTGCTAGCCTTGAGCTGAAGAGCTGAGGGACAGCACCCAGGCCCAGAGTTCAGGCCCCCCCCCAAAAAAAAAGAATGAAAAACTTAATTGTTTTTAACATTTATTATTATTATTATTATCTTTAAGTAGTTGTACAAAGAAGTTCCCAGTCTACAAAACAGTATATGAATACAAGTTGTCTGACAACATTGTCACCCATCGATCCTAACCCATCCCTTCTCTTACCTTATTTTTCTTTTCTTTTTTAAATTGAGATTAGGTGATTACATAAATTTCACATATTTCACAGTATTGCGGAATAGTGATACTTAGTTAAAGTCACAAACACATTTTAACCTTCACAAGGTAAATTGTCATTATCATGGTCTATAAAGTTTGTGAATTCTATAAGCTTTGACAATACAAGTATTTCTTCCACATCAGGTGATGTTTACATTTCTTTCCTTTTGCTTAGTGTAAGCTGTTCCCTTTGTTCCTCTCATTCCTCCCTTCCCATCGCTGTCTTTGGGTTGCTTAGTTCTTTTTCTTCCAGTGCAGCTGATGGGCCCCTTTATTGTATGTTGTTCCATTTCCCACTTCTTCTGCGTCCTCCTCCTGGCTACCCTCCATATACCATATATATGTTCAAGAACATGGAGTCATTTAGCAATTATACAACAAAAAGAGTGGCTGTCCTTTGAAAAGCTTAAATATTGAGCAGTATCTAGAGCCAGCATCCAATCATTCTTGAAAACATTGATCAAACCCAAATCAAGACCAATCCTCAGTCAAAGTACCTCCAAATTTCCAGCTTTATTTAGTCTCTGTTCTTTGTTCTATGGTCAAATGATGCTTTAGGAAAATAATGTGGCTTGTCTTCTCTTTTTCCTCTTTTTCTTAGTTATCTTTTTATGATGGAACTAAACTTGCTTTAGAGTTAATTGTCAAAGACTTTTCACTAGAGGATACTTCTCACTAACCCTTGCTAAACAGAACTGGTATAGTTTTGCATTTATTTTATAATTGAAAGCTAGTAAGTAAGTCATGTCAGGATTCTTTGGTTTCACAAATTCCAAATTTCACGGAATTATTTTAACTTATTAAAGAAAAGTAGCTGCAATGGTCTCTAGGTTCTGCTACCAAACATTTTCTTCCAAAGCAAGTGAACCTGTATATACACCAGATCTGCACCTAAATATTCCAGGATTTAAAGAGGAAATTCAGGACTTGCTTTTGGAGTCAGGATTGCAGTATGTGCTTAGCTAGCATTGGTCATTATTACTTTATAATGGCTATTGAGAAAGTGTTGTAAGAGATCTTTGTGCCTTTTCAAGGGGTTAGAGAGAGTTTCTAATACAGGAGCTCTTTTAATAAAATTGCAAGAGGAGAATATTGAAATTTAGATTCTCTTACTTTCTATCATGTTTAGTATAGGTTTTGTGTTTGTTTGTTTTTGCTGGTACTAGGGCTTGAATTCAGGACCTGGGCACTGCCCTGAGCTTTTGCACCCAAGGCTAGCACTCTACTACTTGAGCCACAATTACACTTCTAGATTTGGTTAATTGGAGATACAAGTCTCATGGACTTGCTGGTATGGCTTTGAACCACAACTCCTCATATCTCAGAGGCCTTATGAATAGCTAGGATTACAGGCATGTGCCACTGGCACCTAGCATGTTTTGTGTAGTTTAAAAAATCCAATTCTCAGAAAGCCAAATCAGGATTAACAATTTGTATATGTGTGGTTTAGTTTTTCTACATTTTTAGTTGTTTAAGAATAGGGCTATGTCTTACTCATCTTTCTCTACCACTCCAAATCTTACACATATCAGACACAGATGTTTTTGTCAAACAACTGGCATATAAAATTTAAAGGTTCTACTACTTTGATGTGTCTATGATGAAAGCAAAGATTAAATTTATTCTTTGTGGGTCTTTAATTATTCTAGAGCTCTTTTTTTCTAGTGGGAAATATTTTCTAACTGGTATTTAGACAAATCTAAAGCTTCTTTGCTTTCAATTTGAGGAAGGAAAATTTGATATTTTACTCTTGATGGGACAAGAAACATGTTCAGGATAATATCTAGGGAATAAGGAGAAAGGCTTAAATAAATTGAAAATCAATAGTAATATCTTTTAGACAAATGAGTATCCAATGAATATGAAATGGGATTGACAATTTTTTTTCAGCTTTTTTTTCCCTAAGGTCTTACTCAATTCATGTTCATACATCCATGTTTTCATAAAAATTGGATCAGAATGAAGTAAAGTTTTACTCTTTATTTTTCTTATATTTTTGTGTGATTAAGTGTTCTTTACTATTTCATGATGATTCTATACAGTATTTCATTTTTCTGCTCTGAATCATTAGAATTTGATTTTTTAAATTTTATTATAAAGATGCTATAGAGTAGAATTTGATTTTTTATTCTAATGGACATCTTTGTATAGATATAAATATTTGGCTGTTTGTCTAAGACAAATTCCTATGAAAATGGGTTGAATCTTTGCCATGTTTGTTTTATAAACAGTTGTCATAATTTACATTCCCACCAGTAGTGTATTTCAACAACTTCTTGAAAATTTCAGGTGTTTAGGCTTTTAAAAACATTTTCTTATCTAGTATCATGTTTTAATTTACTTTTTGAGTGAGGCCAAACATTTGTCACTTGTAGTATGATTTCTCCAGTATGTATATGAATATTAGATTTTAAGAACTCTTCATTTATTAAGAATATTAACCCGTTAGTGGCTCATGGTCTATAAGAGCTATTCAGGAAGCTGAGATCTGAGGATTGCTATTCTAAGTCAGCCTAGGCAGAAAAGCTTGTGAAACCTTATCTCTAGCAAGTCAAAATGGAAATGGAGCTGTGGCTTAAGTGGTGGAGTGCCAGCCTTGAGTGAAAAAGCTAAGGGAGAGTATTTAGGCCCTGAGTTAAACCTCCAGTATTCCCTCTCCCCCCTTCCTCTCTTTCTCTCTCTCTCTTTGTCTCTCATACACACAACCCCAAAAAATGAAAACCAAGCCAACAAATCAAATGAAAACAAAACAATAACTACAAAGAATAAAATCTATTATTTGCCATAGCTTTTGTGTGTGTGTTGTTGCTATTATAAAAGGAGAATATTTATTTAGTTCCTTATTCTTTTTCTTTAGGAGGAGAATTTTTAAGTTCATCTTATCATATAGATGAAAATATTTGAGTACCTTCTCTAGGTTCTTTTGTAGAAAGTATAAAACCCAGGGCATGTGCCCTGTGATAGAGGCTCTTGAACTCATTTAGCTGAAATGATGTTAGCTTTCTTAAGATCGGGCTTGGAATTCTCCACGTCTTCTGTAGTGTAGTTTTAAATTAAAATAACTATTTTCAGTCTATAATTTTCAATTCATTCATGGGTTACATCAATTCTACTTTTGTTTCTTTTACATCAATTATGGAAAAGTCATATAAGTGAATGAAAACGCATAAGTGTTTTCATGAGTACATGAAACTTCACACAAAGTTGCCTTAAGGGACTCATTTTGAGCCTTCAGGGGTGAGTGCAAGAGGGCAGGTATGGTAGCCATGTTCTGGAAAAGGTACCACTGGAGCAATACAGTCTTCATTCCTTTGACCTCTCAGGCAAATTGAACTTATAACAGACAAAGTCTTAAAGTCAAGGCATTTGTTTTTTTAGGTCCTAATGAGGATCACAGTCAGTAAGTGTTTATATCTACTTGACCAGTACATTCCCTCCCTGTGGGAAGATGAATTATATTTAGAAAATTGCTTAGTGAACATGGAATCCAAGAAGGTTGTGGATTCCAATGTTCAATGGGTATATGATCTGACTTATTTTGTTTACTTTCCCCTAATAAAGACATAACCTGTTCTCTGAGAGACTCTTTCCTATCCTTGAGGTCTCCACATTGATTTATAGTGCTCCTTAGAAGCCCCGATTCCCCAAGACCAGACCAAAAAGGTGACATGTGTCGTAAAGGTGGATTCCATATCCGATTGCACTTTGTGTCCCCATGGGCACAGCAGCAAACAAAACAAGAACTAGATCACCACACAAACAAATAAGTTTTTTTTTTCTGTGTAGGAGGAGACATTGTGTTGGCCAAGTAAGGAGGGGAGGTTCTTGACAGGAGGAATGAAAGGCGAGATGGAGGTGAGCGAGGTTGTGTTTTTTCCCCCATCAGGGAATAGAGTTATTTATCTGAGAAGGTGCATTTGTGCTATAGGCGGCCTCAGGAGAGTTGTCCAGGGATGCCCAAGGCAGCTTTTAGATTGCCCATCTCATTGATTGCAATGTCTTTCTAGTAACTTTCTTCTTTGGTTGTAGTCACCCCTGATTTGTGCATAAACTTCCTTGAGTTCCTCACAACCTGAGGGTCTAAAGGCATTGACTATGTCATTTTAGTTTTGATCTGGCTTATGCCTCTTTTGGGTGTACCTAGCATTGCTCTGTCACACCCCTTTTCACTTGATCCTGTAACTGTTTAGTGGTGGTGACTTGAGTGGTTTGCTATGTATTGTTTTATCTCTAGCATCGTACATAGTCTTTTGCATGTAGTAGGTGCTCAGTAAATATTTGTGGTATCAGCAAATGTAGGAAAACATACTAATAAAAACTGTTTCTCTGATTCACTTTTTTTTCTCTTTTCCCTCTGTGTTGTTGGTGCCTTTTTACTCATATGTTTTCCTTTATTGACTACAGTATAGTTTTGTCTGGTGTACAAGTTATATGCTTCTATTTAATTCATTTTCTGTATATTTGCTGGAGCAGTCTCTTATTTCTCTTTTATTCCTGTTGGTAGCAGATGACCCCTGGGCATCAAAATATGTGGTCAGGTGGACAGGTCAGCACTTAGCTCTGAAGAGACTTTTCCTCAACCCCTCTGCTCTGTCTTTCTCCTTGGTGTGTGACTAGAAATCTTGTTTCCTCTCTACTTGTAAGCAAGGTAGCAAAAACAGCTTCCTGTTTTTTTTTTTCTGGTTTAAACTCAGGGTCTTGTGCTTACTAGGCATGAGATATCCCCAGACTTTTCTTTTCTTTTATAAGCACAAGATCTTGTTGCAGGATCTCTCTATTTTTCTGACATTTTCTGGGTCTTAGGAAAAGAACACTGAATCTTAGCCAAGAGCTTGTCTATGGAGGTCCTTTACACACATAGGCATTCCTTCTAAGATAGAACAGAGACCCTGATGATTATATTAATTATAGTATATTTTATAGTATATTAATTATCAGCATCATAGCCCCAGTATCACTTTACTTTGTGTTCAGTAAATATGTATTTATATATAATGTATTTTTTGTTGGCTATAATGAATAATACATGAATAGGCTAATGAGCTAATCTATGCAGCTGAATAAAACTTACCAGTGATCCTGACAGCATGTCATCCAAGAGAATCATTTTAATCTGTGAGAATTACTTATAGAACATTTTCAATCATAATATTATAATACATTTGGCAAGGTAGAAAAGAAAACACTACATCTTTCTAT
Source organism: Dipodomys ordii (assembly GCF_000151885.1). Classification (NCBI taxonomy): domain Eukaryota; kingdom Metazoa; phylum Chordata; class Mammalia; order Rodentia; family Heteromyidae; genus Dipodomys; species Dipodomys ordii. Next base: position 907,233 of record NW_012267391.1, read on the forward strand.
TCAAGATACGTTTTCAGAAATAACAAATATTGCTCCTCTTTCTTAAAGATTCTCTATCTTGGTTCCACTCACAGCTCTAGTCTTAATGGTTGCTCCTAATGTGTGTATGTGCACACATATTTCATATATATGTATATATAATTAGTTTTGCTTTCGTACTTTTTGAGCTAAGACTTGATTTTGCTAAGTTGAAGCTGGAGATAAAATAAGCTTCCCAATGAACCCAGTGAAAAGCATGTAAGATGACATTTTCCACCATAAATCTGCCTCAACAGTTGTAAAAGTTACCTGTCACTTATAAACCCTTCATGACTGCCAAGTATATGGACATAGTTTATTTTTGGATTTATTCTCTCATACTCACTAAATTGTTTTTGTCATTGAGGTAAGAATTGACTAGTGTCTGACCAGATCATGTCACAACTTTAGATGTTTAACCACAGAGGTAGCAAGTATTATTTTGTCAATGTGACAAGAGCCACATTATGGTTAAGAACCATAGAAGACTGTGATTTTGACTTATTCTAAAATCCTAGGCCAATGTAGATGGTAGATAATTCCAGCAATCTTATTACTTTCTAGTAGAACTTCAATAATTAGAGGTTTAAGGTTTTATATCTTCAAAATTATACTTTTTGATAAGAAACAAAATTCAAATGCTTAGGGTGCTATTTTTTTATCCATCTACTCTTGGTGTGGTATTTTTCTGTTATTAGTTATAGGTTAAAAATATTGTTGCTGGGCTGGGAAGGTGGCTCAGTGGTAGAGCACTTGCCTTGCATGCCTGAGGCCCTGGGTTCAATTCTTCAGCACCACATAAGCAAAAAGAAAAAAGCCAGAAGTGGCGCTGTGGCTCAAATGGTAGAGTGCTAGCCTTGAACTGAAGAGCTGAGGGACAGGCTCAGGCCCAGAGTTCAGGCCCCACGACTGGACCCCCCAAAAAATATTGTTGCTAAGTACGGTGGCTCATGTCTGTAATACTAGCTACTTAGATCTGGTGATTCAAGGCCAGGCTGGACAAAAAGTATTCCAGACCCCATCTCTATAAGTACAGTGCTGACCTGGATGGCATTTGCCTGCCATCTCAACTACCTAGGAAGTGTAAATAGGATTATGGACTAGACCATCCCCTTGGGAAAAATTGTTTTGCTTTCAAAAAATAATGAAAGCAAAAAGGGCTTGGCTGTGGTTCAAGTGGTAGAGTACCTGCCTAGCAAGTGCAAACCCTGAGTTCAAACCCTGGTACCAAAACAACAAAAAAATTGAACTGACAACTATCCACTAAAGTTGTTAGTTCAAGGAGCTTTTTTCTTTTTTTTAACTGAAACCTTTTGGAAACTTTTTCCTTATTTGAACTGGGGATTTTGTTTATTGTTTTGCTTTTGTGAATGCTGAATAAATATATGAGGGCTGCCATCCACAAAGGTAAATAAGAGGAAACTATACAAGGTTTAATCTATTAACAACAAGGAAGACCTGTCTCCTTTGGGGGCTAGTGAGTCTCTACCTTTCTGGATATCACCATCTATATAGTAAGCCTGCCTCATTTGTAGATTTTTAACCCATGGTTTCAACTAAGTTCAAAACAAAAAATTTTAATTTCCCTCACACAGCTCAGTTGACATGGGGAATCAGTTGTGTTTAAATTGTGTGATCTCCTGAGTGCTTCTTGACCTTAATTTTTTTCAAAATTTTTATTGTAATTAAGTGGTTACATAATTCCCCAAATTTCACAGTATTGTGGGATAGTGATGCTCAGTTAAAGTCACAAACACATTCTAACTTTTCTGGAGCAAATTCTTGACCTTAATTTTGTAAAGATATGCTTCCCTAAAAGCAAACATTTCCCAAAAGGCAAAGTAAAAGTTAATGGCTTCCTTGAAATGACCAAGTGAAAGTTTGATATTGTTGAAAGGTGGCATGTCTTTAGCGGAAGTTGGGTCTTGTTATGGGAAAAATAAATCCAGCACCTGCATACAGCACAGTACTGAACTCTACGTGCTGAGCATCTGTGGTTCCTCATCAGGGAGGGTGCACTTGAAATCACAGACCTGTGTGTAGACCATATGTGTGGATAAGGGTATACTGTGGATTTCAAGGGTCTACTGTACATTGCTTCCCTTCCTATTGTGGTGTTCCAAAAAGTAGGAAACTCCTTGGACAGTGTGTCTTTCTTATTGAATGATATTTTTGTGTCTGTTTTCCTTGCAGTGGATTTTATTTTTCAAATTTAGGGTGAAGAAATTATGATAACTACTTTTTCTTTCTATTCCTAGAATGGGCCTAGGATGCTGCTTCACCATCTGTACCCTGATATACATAGGGAATATTCTGATGGAGAGGGAAGAGAATTGGGCCAGGAGTCAGAAACTTGGGTTCTAGGCTGTGAGGAGGCATCCTTGAACCTTTATGAGCCTCCTTTGCTCTCTGCAGGATGGGCTTAAGAATGGCTGTACCTCTTGTGCATTGCCCTACTGTGTGAGGACACATATGGCAGAGGATTCTGTTCCATAGCTGTGAAAAACTAAACAGTGCTTCAAAAACTTGGCTCTGTCCCTGGGGTTCTTGGGAGACAGGTTCTGACTGACCAGGTATGGGGTGGACCCAGATTCTGTATGTCCAAGGAGCCACATGCACTGTATTTAGAAGCCACAATTGGTTTAAAGTGTTAAATTATCATCCAGTGGAGAGAAGCTGCCAACCCAGCACTGAGCTGGGGGGGGGGCTAGCACAGGCCCTGGGGTACTGGGGCCTCCTGGTCCCCTACACCCTGAGTTGTTATGTTGACTATCAGGTAAGCTCTTTGGGTAGGTACCAAGTCTGTTCAGATCTCTCACTGGTTCTGAGAGTATGGACATGGAAGCAGCAGAGCAGGGGTGAAAGCAGGGGTGAGAAGATGGGGGGTGGGGAGGTAGAGGGGAGATAGAAGGTCTCCATGTAGAAGGTTCCACAGAAGGAATTGTCTGTGGGCTGTTTAGTTGCAGCTCAGGCAGTATTGGTCCTCTGCCCCACCCCTCAAAGGGCCAAGGCCTCCTTCTCTGGGAGATAGCTACCACCCGCCCCCTCCCCTCCGCCTGCCCCCCTCTTACCCTTCCTTCTTCCTAACCATAGAATTATGCTATAGTGGTTTTAGTAAAAAAATAAAATAAAAACTTTTCTTTCTTTTTATTTAGAAAACTTTTTTTTTTTTTTTGGCAGCTGTGGGGCTTAAACTTAGGGCCTGAGTGTTGCCCCTGAGCTCTTTTGTTCAAGGCTAGCGCTCTCCACTTGAGCTCCACTTCTGATTTTTGAGTGGCTAATTGAAGGTAAGAATCTCACAGGGACTTTCCTGTCTGGGCTGGCTTTGAACTGCCATCCTCAGATCTCAGCCTCCTGAGTAGCTAGGATTATAGGCATGAGCCACCAGGGTCCACTTGTTTTTTGTTTTGTTTTGTTTTGGTACTGGGGATTAAACTCAGGACATCACATTTGCTAGGCCAACACTTTGCCACTGAGCTACCTCCCAGACCCTTGAGAACTATTTTTAAAATGTTCTGAAATAACAAAATATGTGAACATATTTACAAAATTTACCTATTTGTTATTCAGATTGCTTATTTGTCTTTCTCCTAGTTGGATGTTTATGAGGTTTTTGCTTGTCCATGCATTGGTATACCCTGAGCCTGGTGAACAGTAAGAGTACAGTAAGTGTGTGTTGAATATGGAATAACTTGATTATAGATCTCAGTACTTATTTTCTCCTCACCCTCTAGATGTTTATTCTTTTCAAGAAGAGGAACCTGTTTTGGATCCTCATTTGGCCAAGCACTTGGCGCATTTTGGAATCGATATGCTTCACATGCATGGGGTGAGGTGCCCTCTTGTCTCTTATCCCAACTTGTGGGGGAAAGACGGGGGTGGGGTGGGAGAGGTGAGGGTTTCATTTAGTAATATGTAATTCCTGTCATTTTCATAGATTTTCAACGATTTTAGTTTGAATTATTACAGGTATTTCTCATCAAATACCATTTCATTTGGGATTTACTTGCAAAACTTCTGCCACCTCTGTTCGGTAGTTCCCTCTGGTTTGCCAAAGGGAAAAGATATAGGGAGATGCCCTTTAAAATTATTCGTGACCTACATCACCTGATTAATTTCAGGAAGGGAAGCAGAGTTCCCCTAGGGTAGTAGATAGAAGAAGGCAACCCATTGATGGAAAAGCTGCTTGTGTTTTTAAATTGCTATCATGACTACTGTTTTGCCCTGTGTGGTGCTGTTTGAATGTGCATGGCAGCTGGGTGCCTGTGACTCACACCTGTAACTTCAGGAAGGTAAGATCTGAGGATCTCGGTTTAAAGCCAACCCAAGACAGACAAATCTATGAGACTCTCATCTCTAATTAACCAGCAAAAAGCCAGAAGTAGAGGTGTGGCTCAAGTGGTAGAGTGCCAGCCTTGAGTGAAAAAGCCACAGCAGGTCCCCACGTTCAAGCCCTAGTACTGCCACATGGACATAAAACATATACATAACATGTTTTATTAGCCCTCTGCTCTCAAGCTATTCCCCTCTCTTCATGTTCTTATTGTCTTTTCTTTCTTACTACACCTACCTTTTCATTTACTTTTTTCTGCTCTTCTTTAAAGTCCCCTCTTCTTTCAAGACCCCTGGCTTTTCCCCACATTCCTCTCTGCTGTCTTGTCGTCATGTTTTCCTCTACCCTTAGTCTTGCTTCTTTTCTCCATTCCAGTCTCCTTCATTTTTATTTTTTATTTTAAAAATCTTTTCAGGGCTGGAAGGTGGCTCAGTGTAGAGTGCTAGCCTTGCATACATGAGGACCTGGATTTGATTCCTCAGCACCACATAAGCAGAAAAAGCCGGAAGTGGGGCTATGGCTCAAGTGGCAGAGTGCTAGCCTTGAGCTGAAGAGCTGAGGGGCAGCGCCCAGACCCAGAGTTCAGGCCCCACAACCAACCAAAAAAAAAAACAAAAAACTTTTCACGTTTTATAAAATTGTGGTAAATGTATGTAATGTGTAAAACAGCTTTTTTTTTTTAAAACTCAGGTGTGAGCTCTGGAGCTTGTGTTTGCTGGGAAGGTATTCTACTGTTTGTGCCATGGCCTGCCCTCAGCCCTTTGGCTTTAGGTTATTTTTCAGATAGGTCTCATGTTTCTTTTTCTTGGGCCTGGCCTTGGACCAACATCCTCCTGTCTGTATCTCTGCATAGCTGGGATTGCAGGCATGTACCACCATACCTATTTTTGTTGTTGTTGTTGTTGTTGAGCTGGGAGTCTCACTAACTTTCTATCTGGGGGGGCTTCAAACTATGATCTTTCTGATCTTTGCTTCCATAGTAGCAAGGATTATAGGTATGAGCTACAGCACCTGGCCCATTTTAGGTATTTATAAATATACAGTTCTGTGACATTAACTATTTCACATTATTATGTAATTTTCACCATTTTTCAATGTCATTTTTTTAGGATTAAATATAAATTGCTGAGAAATAGCAGTAGCCACAGAGGTAGTTTTTAGGGGAACACTACTTCAGGGGCACATTCCACCGTAACTCTTAATGCCTTCTAACTGTGTTATAATCCATGTAAAAGGCAGAAATAGGCATTGACCATAGAAATAATTCATGAGATGTTAGATTTGAGTGAGAATCACATTTCTAGATGTTTTTCTTCAATGTCTTGGCCCCAGACAGAGAACGGGCTGCGGGACAATGACATGAAGCTGAGGGTCAGTGAATGGGAGGTGATCCAAGAGTCTGGAACGAAGTTGAAGCCCATGTATGGCCCAGGGTACACGGGCCTGAAGAACCTGGGCAACAGCTGCTATCTCAGTTCTGTCATGCAGGCCATCTTCAGCATCCCAGAGTTCCAGAGAGCGTAAGTGCCTTATGTTGCAAAAGGCTTGTACCAGGGAAGCCCAGTTTCATCATTTGGGGATGTTTGCCTTGTCCTTCTAATCCTGAGGCTGAGTGAGAGTGCCTACCAAGCCTCAGGAGATCAGGGGAGATTAAAAGGGCTTTGAATACTGAAACCCTGTAGGTTTTCTGTACTAATTATGATTTTTGCCTTGAAACCACCACCCTTAGTGCCAAGAATATATTAATCAGCTGGGTACTGGTGTCTCACACCTATAATTCTAGTTACTCAGAAGGCTGAGATCTGAGGATTGAAGTTTGAAGCCAGCCTGTGCAGAAAAACTTGAGAGACTGTTATCTTCAGTTAAGCAGCAAAAAAACTAGAATGGAGCTATGGCTTAAGTGATAGAGCAGCAACCTTGAGTGAAAAAGTAAAGGACAAATTGCTCTGAATTCAAACTCCAGTACTGGGAGGAAGGAAAGAAGGAAAGGGGCAAGAAAGGAAGGAAGGAAAAAAGGAGAAGGAAAGAAAGAAAGAAGGAAAGAAAGAAAGAAAGAAGGAAAGAAAGAAAGAAAGAAAGAAAGAAAGAAAGAAAGAAAGAAAGAAAGAAAGAAAGAAAGAAAGACAGGGAATAAAAAAGAAAAGGAATACATTCATCATTCATCTTCACAGCACATCTTCTGGATCCCTCTTATAGATGGGCAAGGAAGACTCAGTGATTTGTTGGCCTGCGTCTTTCCTCAGAGGAGGAGAGATTTTAGGGATTTTCATATCTACATTTTGATATCCAGAATATAGTTCACAGATGAGGATGTATCTGTGGACTGGTGAATCTGGGTCTGTAGTAAAATAAATAGGGTAACCTAGGGTAACCTCATAGAAATATTGTAGCAACTTGACATTGCTGTGTTTTATAAGTGACATTTTATTTTTTCTACTCAATTGTTTTGTGCTTTTATGTTTGCTTTTTTTTTTTTCTGTGCTGGTCCTGGGCCTTGAACTCAGGGCCTAGGTGCTGTCCATGGTATTTTTCCTCAAGGCTAGCACTCTTAACACTTGAGCCACAGCTCCACTTCCAGTTTTTTGGTGTTAGTTGGAGATAAATCTCATGGGCTTTCCTGCCTGGGCTGGCTTTGAACCACAGTCAGTCCTCAGTTTTCAGCCTCCTGAGTAGCTGGGATTACAGGTGTGAGCCACTGACACTCAGCTGTATGGTATGTTTTAAAAAGTACCATCTATCTGAGTTGGAGGCACCATTTAGGGTGCTACCCAACTGTGTATGTGCAAGACTGCCTTCCTTTCCTTAAGCTAGGTGTCTCAGAAGCTGACTGTGACCCTGTTGTACTGAGGATAGAACCACACAGCCCACTCATGGGCAATCAGTGCCTAAATTTAGAAAATTATCTCTGGTGTATTCCAGAATGGGTAGGTCTCCATGCTGGTCCAAGTATGGAAGAGGAAATGCATACTAGGATAGACTGATGGGCAGTCAGCACACTAGGAATAGTCCAGTGTAACTTTTCATCCACATGAAGTTGAAATCCTAATGGCTTTCAAAATAATGGTTAGTCAAAGTGTGTCAGAAAACCTTTCCTACCCTGTCTTATATACTTAACCTCTTCTTGTTGCTTATTATCTGGCTTTGAAAATGGTCAATTTTTCACATCTAGTTTTTATTTTTATTTTTTCCTCAGTTAATAAAGAATGAGTTGTGTTCTCTTCCCAGCATTCTGGGGGTGTTTGGGGGTTCAGGGTACACACAAGAATATAGCACCCTTTACCCCAGGAAAACACAAAGACACAGACATTTAATATATAATAATACATGTTGTATGTATCACAAAGAAAAAACAAAAGAGGTATCTTTGAAGGTGGGATGCACCCCAGACATGTGTTAGAAAGAATATGGACAGAGGGGTTTGAACAGACTGAAGAACAAGTTTGAAGCTCTGACATGGGCAATATTTTCAAAGGCATACATTGTGTATCATCATATTATTCTTACAAATCTTACCCATGTGTCCTACTTCTATTATTATTCTTTGGGAAATCATTTTATATGATTGCTGCTCCAAATCTTTTTCTGTTTTTTGAAAAGATTGAAGGAATATATTTTTTGGTAGGTATTTTATAATCACTATTTCTTTTAAACTACAGTGGGAGGAACTACTGTTCTTTTCATCTAGTGCAACAGCAGTTTGGCAGTGTCAGTCCGTATCCGATTGTCTTCATTGATTTGTCAGGTCATCTTGATGGGAGTAGGTGGCAGAGGAGGCCATTCACTTTACATGGTCTTGTAATAGGAGTGGTTTGGCTTGCCCTAGGGAAGCAGAAAGGGAAAATGGCCAGAGCTTTGTGGGAAGGGGTACACGGGTGATAGATGAGGTCAGGAAAGTGGACAGAGTAGGGTGCAGAGGACTTCTGAATTCCTTTTGGAGCACTGAGGTTCAGAGAATGAGAGCCTGCAGGCAGAAAGAGCAACAGAGAGTAGAGAGTGTGATTACTGGCCATGGTGAGTATATCTCTAGTCTTAGCTCTTGGGGAGATGAGACAAGAGGATCTTGAGTTCTAGTCCAGCCTGGACCACACAGTGAAAATGTCCCCAAAACAAAGCAAACAAAACAACAGCAACAGCCAAGAGAGGATGAAATAGGAAATTAACTTCGGACATGAAAGGATGATTGTGTGTTGATTAGAAACCAGCCAGTGTTAGAGTTAGCACTGCTCTGTCAAGAGGAACTGGGCACAAGGAGGGATTTTGGACTTCTCAAAGAAAAGTAGACAGGCAGGTACAGTCAGCAAAGTGTTTGAGAGCACATCTTTGGAGCCAGGCTGCTTGGATGCTGCCTAATAAGGATGTATCCAGTTAACATATGACATAATGGTAATAGTGCCTACCTTGTGATTATAATGAAGACTCAACTAGCTAATTTATGAAGCTCACAATCTAGTAGCTGTCCCTGCTATTACCATTATCATTTATTTTGAGGCTACTGGAACAATTCTTTTTTTTTTTTTAACTGTAATCCAAAAACTAACCTCTATTCTCTGTAACCCACCAAGTCTGTGGGTCGGAGACAACTGACTGCCTGCTTTCTTTCTTTCTTTGATTTTTTTCCCCCTTTTTAAAAAAAATTATCTTTAAGTATTGTACAAAGAAGTTCCCATTCTACAAAACAGTATATGAGTACAAAGTGTCACAACGTTGTCACCCATCTCTCTTAACCCATCCCTTCTTTCACTTTTTTCTTTAATTGAGATTAGGTGATTACATAAATTTCACATATTTCACAGTATTGTGGAATAGTGATACTTAGAGTCACAAACACATTTTAACTTTCACAAGGCAAATTGTCATTATCATGGTCTATACAGTTCGTGAATTCTATGAGCTTTGACAATACAAGTTATTTTTTCCACATAAGGTGATGTTTACATTTCTTCCCTTTTGCTTAGTGTGGGCTGTTCCCACTATTGGAACAATTCTTAAAGTAAAAAGTGATCCAAACACTTGCTAAGATGTTAAGACAGACTATATCCAATGGGAGCTGTGATGATAGGTACAATGAGGTCTCACAGTGAGTTAGAGAGATTGGACAAGACTCCAGCTAGGACAAATGGGGATTTATAGAAGGAATAGGGTGAGGGCCAATGGGTAGAACATTGCCAAGTGGAAAGATCAAAGACCTGGGGCCCTGGCTAGACTGTCTTGATAGGGCTATTGCTGACAGCAGGTCACCATGGTCAGATGCTATGTGGATGGAGGGTTTTCACTATCACTCAAAATAGATTTCATAAGGAGGAAGCCCAAGATGGGAACACACCAAGTAGGGAATCAAAGAGCCTAAGTTTTGATGAAAGGAGAGAGTTATCATCTTACCATTTGGTTTTGAGGCAGTGATTGTGATTCTTGACTCTGGCAACATATTAGAATCACTAGGGTGACTTTTGAAAGAATCTGATATCCGGGGCTGGGAAGGTGGCTCAGTGGTAGAGTGCTTGCCTTGCATGCCTGAGGCCCTGGGTTCGATTCCTCAGTACCACATAAGCAAAAAGAAAAAAAGCCAGAAGTGGCACTGTGGCTCAAGTGGTAGAGCGCTAGCCTTGAGCTGAAGAGCTGAGGGACAGCGCCCAGGCCCAGAGTTCAGGCCCCACGACTGGACCCACCTCCCCCCCCCAAAAAAAAAAAAAGAATCTGATATCTGAGGATTGCGATTCAAAGCCAGCTTGGGCAAGAAAATCCATTAGACTCTTACCTTCAATTAACCACCAAAAAGTTGGAAGTGTTAGAGAATCAGCCTTTGAGCAAAAAACCCAGAGAACAATGTTCAGGGCCTTAGTTCAAGCTCCACTACCAGCATGAGAGAGTGAAAAAGCAAGAGAGCAAGAGAATGAGAGAGAGAAAGAGAGTGTGAGAGAGAGAGAAAGAGACAGAGCAGAGAGAGATAGACAGAGAGATAGAGAAAGACAGAGGGAGAGAGGGAGACAGGGGGAGAGAGAGGCAGAGAGTGAGAGGGAGAAAGGTAGAAGCAGAGAGGCAGAGAAAGAGAGAGAGACAGAAAGGCAGAGACAGAGAACTCAGAACATCTAGGGTTGAGCAATAGAAGCTTCAACATTTTTGAAAGGTTTATGAGACTCACTGTTGAAGGAGAAGCTTAGAGAAAATTCTCATTTGGGTGATTTGATTTTGACAGAAAGGCCAGAAGGACTTTTTCAGTTCTGTTCTCTTGATTTCTGTTTTGACTGTTGCTTCTCGTCTACTAGGTATGTAGGAAACCTTCCAAGAATCTTTGACTACTCGCCTTTAGATCCAACACAGGATTTCAACACACAAATGTAAGTAACAGATTATATCAGATAGTGGCATTTGCTTGGTTTCAGAATTAAAGTCAATTCTTTTTTTTCTTATGTTTTGTATTTTTAAAGTGTTCTAAAATGAGCATGTGTTATCTTTATAAGAAGAAAGAAATTCATAACTTTATTTATAAAGTACCAAGGGAAAAATTGAAAATGGAAACAGAACCAAGCAAAGTCAAATTAAAAGTTACTTGTGAGCCTGGCTTACTTCACTTAATATGAGTTTTTCCAAGTCTTTCCATTTTCTAACAAAACAGGCAATGCCATTTTTTTTCTGACAGAGGCATAGAGTTCCATTGTATATATGTACCACATTTTCTTGATCCATTGATCTACTGAGGGGCATCTGGGTTGGTTCCATATCTTAGCTATGGTAAATAATGCTGCAATAAACATGATTGTGCTGGTAGCTTTGGTATAATCTTGTTGATCCTTTGGGTAAATGCCCAAAAGTGGGATTGTTGGGTCATAAGGGAGCTCTATGTGGAGTCTTTTGAGGAACTTCCATACGGCTTTTCAGAGTGGTTGGACAAGTTTATACTCCCATTAACAATGCAGTAGAGTTCCCTTTCCACATCCCCTCCAGCATCTGTTGTTATTAAGATTTCTTGATTATAGCCATTCTAGCTGGGGTGAGGTGGAATCTCAACATTGTCTTGATTTGCATTTTGTTGTTGTTGTGGGGCTTGAACTCTGGGCTTGGGCGCTGTCCCTGCGCTCTTCAGCTCAAGGAAGGCACTCTATCACTTGAGCCACAGTGCCACTTCTGATTTTCTAGTGGTTTATTGGAGATAAGAGTCTCACGGACTTTCCTGCTTGGGCTGGCTTTGAACCACAATCCTCACATCTCAGTCTCCTGAGTAGCTAGGATTATAGGTGCAAGCCATTGATGCCCATCTTGCATTTGTTTAATGGCTAGAGAGGTTGAGCATTTCTTCATGTGTCTATTGGCCATTCTTATTTCCTCTTCAGAGAAATCTCTCTTTACGTCTTTAGCCCATTTGTTAATTGGGTAGTTGTTTCTTTGAGGATTTGTTGTTGGGGGATTTAGTTTTTTGAGTTCTAAGTATATTTTAGTTATGAGACCCTTGTCCATTTTATGGCTAGTGAAGATCTTCTCCCAGTCTGTGGTTTCCCTTGTTTACAGTGACTAGTACATGTCTAGGACAGCAGAGTAGGTCAAAGGCTATGTACATACGACCATATGAGATAATGTTAAGCAAAATATACCCCAAGACAGGAACACAAGAGTTTTTTCTTTCTTTTCTTTTCTTTCTTGCTAGTGTTTTTAATGTACTTACAATACACTATGTGATTCTTTTGTTTCTATTGTATGTTCTTCCTCCATAGTATAACTCCTGTTTTCACTGGATTAGATATTGGGGCTCTGCACCTTGTGTATATATTTTTGTAATTTGGGGAGGGGAAGGGATATTGCAGATCGCTTAAATGAGGATGCAGGCTGACTCATTGTGATGACGAGATGTACAGAACACTATATTGAAAATGAACTTTACAATGTTAGGTTGGAGGGAGGTGGGAGGAGTTGGGGAGGTGGGGAAGGAAGTGATGGTAGGGGGAAAATAAAGGAGGAGGTAGCAATGCTTGCTATGAAGTGTACTCATTACCCTACTCATGTAACTAACCCCTCTGTACAACATTTTTACAATAAAAATTAATAATAATAAAAAAGTTACTTGTGAGTAGTCAAGCTAAGTTGCACTGCCTCAGAACAGAACTAATAGCTCGTTTAAAGTGTTTCTATGGAAGACAACCATGACCCCTTTGTTTTTGTGTCTCCCTCTTGGCCAGGACTAAGCTAGGACATGGACTTCTCTCAGGCCAGTATTCAAAACCCCCAGTGAAATCTGAGCTCATTGAGCAAGTGATGAAGGAGGAGTACAAGGTATGTGTCCCTGCATCCATGACATTGATGCTTGCTAACAAGAAGCTGAGTTTCCTATACATGTGCAAATGGAAAAATGTACAATTAGAATTTCAGAAGATGGCATTTCAGTGCACAGTGCCTGTCTATGTGCTCTTAAAAACTGTAGCAAGGAATAGAATGGGTCAAATTGGTTGACAGTGACTCTTTCCAAAGGAGTAGAAAGAGGTTACAATCTAATGAGAATAACATCTGGATAAATTTTATGATTGCTATACTTTTGGAATCTCCTCATCTGAGAAAGTGTGAAATACAAAACCATCAGCTTAGTTGTATTTGGAAGTGAAGTTTGCTTTTGGTACTATTATGATGTCTTTTGCCCTGGTGAAAAAGGGAGTTCTGTGAATACAGCACATTATCCATTCTATTTAGTGATGTCTGCCCAGTGTCCTGTCTCTGTGCCACTGGACAGCAGTTCTGCCTATTTCTAGGGCGCTGGGGCTGACAAGTGGGAACCACTGCTAGGTGAAGTTGAGATGTGTAACTGGCAGCACTCTGGCCATATCTGGCCTGCAAATGTGTTTTGATTGGCTTTGAATTTCCAGCTCTTCTTTATGACTCAGAAACTGTAGTAGTCTCAGCTCTCCCTTTATATGGGACATGTAGTCCTCAGCTGGCTCCAGAGTGTTTGTGACTCATAATTGGGCTGGCACTCTGTGACCTTTAGTCTAGATGATTTTTAAAACCCTTCCCAGCTTTAAGGGACCAGGATCTAGAGGTCTAGAATAACGAATCCTAAAAGTAGCCATTGAACGGGTGCACTTAGCAGTGATGGAGCAGCTAGAGGTTTATGTAGCTAGGTGGGAAATGATCCAAGCACTAGTGAGATTCCTGAGACATTGAAAACACACCTTGAATTGACTGTGGGGTTTCTTTTGTGGTCCCCGAGGAGTGGTGACTTTTCAGCTGTTATTCAAGCAAATAATTCCTAGGAGAGACCTCTACTTCCTTGACAGGTATCAGGATGTTCAATTGGCTTCAAAGGAAGCAGTTTGTGAGAATTTTCCATCTCTCAGATGTGGCAAGTGGTCCTGACCTAGGGATCATCGATAAGTTTGTGACTTATGGAAGAGCCCAAAATTCCCAAAGGAGGCAAGAAGAGGCACTGCAGCAGAGAAAGGGATAGATTGTGAGAGGGATGTATGGTGTCAGAGCCATTTGGCAAAAATACCTTTTCCCAGCCACCCTCCTCCCCCAAACACACCAAAGATACTCATAACCCACGTTGCATCATTCCTGCCAAGTGTTTGCTCTTCCTGTAGGCCCAGCGATACAGAAATTGATGCAGGGAAGTTTTGCCAGAGGTATCCACTGAATGGCAGAGCTGGTAGCTGCACTGGGTAGACTGGCTCCTGTGTCTGTCTGTGCTTTTGACTGCTGCTGTCTTCTGCTTTCCTAGCAGCTGCTCAGGATGGATTTCAGGCTAGTGCTTCAGAATATGGTGGTAGTGGTGGAGTGACAAAGGGGGAATTTAAAAAAATTATTTGTTTTTACCAAGTAGTTATGCAAAGGGATTTCAATTCCAGGAGTCAGTTTATAAGTATAATGCATTTTGATCATTGTCACCCCTTTCATCATTCTCCCTCATTTCCCCATCCTATCTCTACCCTCAAGTTATGTAGTTCAATTTTTATGTAGTGTACATTGAATATAATAACCATATTTTCTCACCCTTCCTCCCTCCACTCATAAAGACAGTATTTTCACTTTGCACATTACCAGGTAGTCCAAAATGTGATGTTCTGTCCTCTGTTCTGTCCTTGGATTATTTCTGGAGCATATATATTTTCATTTTAAACTGATCTGTTAGAGATTAAGGTGATATCTAGTGGATTTTAGTTTATTACTTTTTTTTAAAGGGGGGATTAAAGCCAAGGTTTCAAGTTTGCTAAGTAAGTACTTTGCCCTTTGAGCAATGTTCCAAACTCTTTTTATTTTTATTTTTATTTATTTTTTGGTCCGGTTGTGGGGCCTGAACTCTGGGCCTGGGCACTATCCCTCAGCTCTTCAGCTCAAGGCTAGCGCTCTACCACTTGAGCCACAGCGCCATTTCCGGCTTTTTTTCTTTTTGCTTATGTGGGGCTGAGGAATTGAACCCGGGGCCTCATGCATGCAAGGCAAGCAACACTCTACCACTGAGCCACTTTCCCAGACCTATTTTTATTTTCTTATTGACGTGTGTGTGTGTGTGTGTGTGTGTGTGTGTGTGTGTGTCCATCTTTCTATCTGTCTTTGAGACAGGATACCTTTTCTCAGACCGACATGATTCTCCTGCCTCTACCACCTGAGTAACTGGGATTACAGGTGTGTGCCACCATGTCTATAAAATTAAAATTTAGGGCTGGGAAGGTGGCTCAGTGGTAGAGCGCTTGCCTTGCATGCATGAGGCCCTGGGTTCGATTCCTCAGCACCACATAAGCAAAAAGAAAAAAGCCTGAAGTGGCGCTGTGGCTCAAGGCTTGGGCTGAAAAGCTGAGGGACAGCGCCTAGTCCCAGAGTGCAGGCCCCACGACCGGACCCCCAAAAAATATTAAATTAAAATTTAAATATATGTTTACTTAAATTGTCTTCTAGAAAAAATTTCAGTGTTTTGGGTACTACTGCTACTTAAAGTTGTTGAATTGTTTTATTTACTTATATATTTCTGGAAATCAAACTCATCAAATTCAGGTGTTCTACCATTGAGCTACATTCCTGGCCTGTTGAATCAACTTGTTTTATCTTTTTTTTTTTTTTTTTTCAATTCCAAAGTTTTTTTTTTTTTTTTTTTTTTTTTTTTTTTTTTTATTTTTTTTTTTTAATTTTTTTTTTTTTATTGTAAAGATACTCTGTTTTATCTTTTTTGCTTAGCCAAGAAACATTTATTTCTCGCACTTTTGGAAACTGAAAAGTCCAAGATCATGGCAGTGGCAGATTTGTATCTGCTGAGTCTTATTCTTGGTTTTCAGACAGTTGTCTTCTTGTTCTATTTGTATCTGTCTGTCTATCCATCTACTGACATACATACTTATTTTTTTTGTGCCAGTACTGGGGCTTGAACTTAAGGCCTGAGTACTGTTCCTGTACACACACACACACACACACACACACACACACACACACACACACACACACACACACACACACACTTGATTGTTATGCATATTAAGGAAGTGATTTCAAACTTAATTTTTTTTCTTGTAAAGATGCTATATAGTTACATGAGTAAGGTAATGACAACATTTCTTCAATGTTGAAAATGAACAGTGTTACCCTCTCCCTTACTGTTTCCTGCTTTCCTTCCCCTTGTCTTTCCTCCCCACCAAATTGCAAACATTTTGAAGTTGGCTACTCAGTCTTTTTGTTCCCTTTCTAAAGATAACTTGAAGTTTTTTGTTTTGTTTTGTTTTTGTGCCAGTACTGGAGCTTGAACTGAACACAGGGTCTGGGCTGTCCCTTAGCTTTTTCTCTCAAGTCTGGAACTCTACCATTGAACTCACCTCTATTTCTTGCTTTCTGGTGGTTAATTGAGAAAAGAATCCCTCAGACTTTTCTGCCCAGCCTGTCTTTGAATGTCAGTCCTCAAATCTCAGCCTCCTGGATAGCTAGGATTGCATGCATAAGCCACTAGTACCAGCTAATGCTTTTTTAGGAGCAGTTTATTTGATTTCCCACTGAAGTAATCTTTTTTTTTTTAATTTTATTT
>NW_012267391.1:924109-950003 GCF_000151885.1 Dipodomys ordii
TATCTTAGCTATGGTAAATAATGCTGCAATAAACATAGTTGTGCTGGTAGCTTTAGTGTGGTCTTGTTTGTAAACATTTGGGTAAATGCCCAAAAGGACCCACTGAAGTAATCTTTGATATTTAGTTGCAGGTCTTTTTTGTCAAAGTGAAATAACCAGTGAATATATTTCTAGGAGATAGAATTTTAGCCCTTAACATAAAAACTTTGTTTTCATTAGCTTGTGTTTTTCCAAATTGGGCAAGTGTAACATTTCTGACTTACTTCTGGAACTATGAATAATAGCTTAGGAGAGCTGGGGTTTGACTTAATTTTCAGTCTTTAAAGATGAAAAGATTTAAATCCATAGACTACATACCCCTGTGTTTTAGGGGCAAGCTGGGATATGTCTCTTTTTTATTCCTGCAGTCTTACACATATCAGTGCAAGTGTTTCTCTAATGTGCTAACAGCTTCACTCTCACTGCTTACTTATTAATTAAAGCATAAGCCTCTGGGGAATATGAGATATTAGTGTATAGTATCTGGCTGTCTGCCTGGTGCACTGTGTTAAACAGAAAACCCTGTGTAAGCATTTGAGAGAGACTGTAAATACATAGTCTTCTCTAATTTTAGCTGATCTGTTTTGCACATGCTGATGGACAAAGTAAGTACAGTGTCTTATGATATGACAGCTTCCCTCGGTGTTTGCTTATTGGGCCTACCTTTTTCAAAGTGAGTGGTCACACCAGCCATGCCTTCTGGGGTTTGAAGACCGGCTCATAAGACAGATTTCAGGCCTTGTGGCCTCTCTGATCTTGGGTGTTGGGCTCAGAAAGGGTATTCAGATGATGTTACTGACACACTGCTGAGAAGAAAATATATTCTTTAACTCAGTTCTTTGGTTTTTATTTTGGTTTATAAGGGACTGTCTTGTAAAAGGCCTGCCTTTTGTTTTTAAGGGAAATAATAATTGTTTTAATTTTGCCTATGTATATAAAAGTAGACAGAGAAGTGTAATGAATCTTCAGTATTTACAGAGCAGCTTCAGTAATTCAATAATTGATGGCTAGGTCATTCTGCAGTTTGGTTCCATCAGTCTCCCTAAACCAAACTCTTCCCTTCCCCTCTTTTCCTCCTTCTTCCTTTCCCTTTATTACAGTAACACAAAATGCAAATGACATCCTTTTTGCCTGTGAATATTTAATGTATATTTATAACTATAGTATCTTCCCTTTTCCCATTTAAGATATGTATTGTGTCATAATTTGTTTACATTTATTTATTTATTTAATTTTTTGGTCAGTCGTGGAGCTTGAACTCTGGGCTTGGGCCCTGTCCCTGCATTCTTCAGCTCAAGGCTAGAGCTCTACCGCTTGAGCCACAGCACCACTTCCGGTTTTCTAGTGGTTTATTAGAGATAAGAGTCTCACGGACTTTCTTGCCTGGATTGGCTTTGAACCATGATCCTCAGATCTCAGCCTCCTGAGTAGCTAGGATTACAGGTGTGAGCCACCAGTGCCTGGCTTAATTTTAAAATAACCGTATATAAAGGAAAATACTCTTAGGAGAGGAACAGGAAGACACAACACCTTTGTGCATCTGATGATACAAGATAGTATTTATCAAAATGAACTCCAGGAAATGAAATCAAGAGTTTTTTTTTCTTTTTTTGTGGTTTTTTTTTTCTCCCGTTTGTTCATTTATTTGTCTTTGGGAGTGTAAGGGGAGGTACAGAAATGAAGGGACAGAGGGCGAACAAATATAGTAATGGTACTCACTGGGTGCTATGTTGAAAATGAACTATGTAACTTGTGGGTGGGAATGGAAGGGGAAAAACTAGGAGAGAATGAGGGAAGGGGTAACATTGTCCAAATGATATATAGTTACTTATGTAATATTTTATAATTACTTTATAATAACAATAAAACATTTAAAAACAACAACAGCCATTCCTGTGGGCAAATGCAGTCATAATACTCATTGTACATATTTGAAAATAAATTGAGGGGATATGGGTGGTATTAGGAGAGTTGGGGAGAATGATGAAAAGTGTGACATTGGTCAAGATGCATTGTATTTACCAATTGACTTGTTGAATTGAATTATTTTTTGTGAAGTTTCCTATTATTTTTTAATTTTAATATTCTTTTAATATTCTATTTTAACATACTATATTAAATATTATCACTTTATTATGTCCTTAATATAAATGTTATTAATGGATTATTTTTTTATTGTGAAAATACTATACAGAGGGGTTACAATTACATGGGCAAGATAATGAGTACATTTCTTATCAAGCATTGTAGCCTCCTCCTTTGTTTCCTCTTCCCTCTTCCTCCTGCCCCCCCACCAAAGTTGTAAAGTTCGTTTTCAAGATGATAACTTGTACTTCTCATTGTTGCAACAGGTCCACCTGTATCCTTATTTAAATGACTTGTTTTTTCCCTTCCCCTCCACAAATTATACCGACATCAAATACAGTGAAAGCAGGGGTTATACTGTGGTGGAGGGACATACAAAGCAACAAAGAAATAATCTTATAAATGTGTTAGAAACAAATGCATGAAACAAAAAAAACATTTAAATACATATCTTATGGTTCATTTCCCTAACATCACCTTATCTGACCTTTTCTGCTTGACTCATACATATTCTAACTATTGCAAATAAGGGAAACCATGGGACCTATGTTTCTTTGGGCTTGGCTTACTTCACTTAATATAATTTTTTCCAAGTCTTTCCATTTCCTAACAAATGGGGCAATGCCATTCTTTCTGGTGGAGGCATAGAATTCCATTGTGTATATATACCACATTTTCTTGATCCATTCATCTACTGATGGGCATCTGGGTTGGTTCCATATCTTAGCTATAGTAAATAATGCTGCAATAAACATAGTTGTGCTGGTAGCTTTAGTGTGGTCTTGTTTGTAAACATTTGGGTAAATGCCCAAAAGTGGGATTGCTGGGTCATAGGGGAGCTCTATATGGAGTCTTTTGAGGAACCTCCATACTACTTTCCAAAGTGGTTGAACAAGTCCTGCTTTCCTTTTTATAAGCTCTTGATTTGTTGGAGAAGTTGGGTCATTGTCCTAAGATTGTTCTAAATGTTTTTTACTTGAGGCAGTATTTAGCTTGTATTTCTTATGAGTTAGATCCTGAGGCTTGTTAAATATGAACTGAACACAGCAATGGCTGAGTTTGAGAATTAGACCTATCGTGTGTGTGTGTGTGTGTGTGTGTGTGTGTGTGTGTGTGTGTCTGTGTATGTCCCAGAAATGGGGCTTGAACTCAGGACTCTTTGGTGGGATTTTTCACTCAAGGCTGGTACTCTATCACTTGAGCCATGCTTCTTCTCTGTTTTTTTTTTGCCAGTTAGTTAGAAATAAGAATCTCAATTTTTTTTGGGGGGGGGTCGGGGCTGGCACTTAACTGAGATCCTCAGATCTTGAATAACTAGGATTAAAAACATGAGGCACTGGCACACAGCAAGACCTCAGCTCTGAAATGAGAGAGAGTGTGATTAGGTGTACACAGACTGGGCCTGCTGATGATCAAGGCATTAAGGATGGCATAGCTGAGTTTAAACTACTTGTGAATCCAGCTGTGTAGCCCAGGAGCTAGTATAGAGGAAGAAGTAACACTTCTATGGTTAGGAAGCTTTCCTAACTAACTTCTAAGTGACCAGTAGTTCTAAGGAATTGTTTGACTGCTTCATAAAGTATTAAGGAAGGCATGTTTTGGAAAAACAAAGAAATGAACACAGAAAGAGGTTTGGGAAGTGGAAGAATGAGACTAGGCCACAATCCGGACCTTCTAGTGTCCATCCCCATTGTCTTTATTTACTTTTTTTTATTTTTATTTTTTGGGTCCAGTCGTGGGGCCTGAACTCTGGGCCTGGGCGCCATCCCTCAGCTCTTCAGCTCAAGGCTAGCACTCTACCACTTGAGCCACAGCACCACTTCTGGCTTTTTTCTTTTTGCTTATGTGGTGCTGAGGAATCAAACCCAGGGCCTCAGGCATGCAAGGCAAGAGCTCTACCACTGAACCACCTTCCCAGCCCGCCCATTGTCTTTATTAAAAGTTCTCTTCCTGGTTTTGTGACAAAGTGGTGGCACAGAGAGCAGTTTCATCAGTTCAACTGACTTGTTCAACTTTCCAAAGCGGGGCTGCTTTATTTTATTATTTATTTACTTATTTATTTTATGTTATTATTTTCACTTAATTTAATGTGGTACTGGTTTGAACTCAGAGCCTTTCATTTTGATAGGCAGGTACTCTTCCACTTGAGCCATGTTTACTGATCTTTTTTGCTCTTTAGTTATTTTTCAGGTAGTACAAGTATAGCTTTTGCCCAGGTTAATTTGGGCCTGCTGTCCTCCTACCTGTGGCTTTTCTGCATAACTGGGATCAGCCATTTATCACAATGCTTGGGTTCTTTGTTGAGATAGGGTCTTGCTAACTTTTTTTTGCCCAAGTTGGCTTCAAAGCATGATTTTCTTGATCTCTGCCACATTGGTAGGTAGGGTTAGAGTTATGAGCCATGATGCCCCGTCTTCAAGCAGCTGTTTTCAATCCTCTGTGTTGCTGAGTGGTAGATAAGCCAATCTGAAATCACAACTTGTAAAAAATGACACCTGTAGTATCAAGCTGTACATACATGCTTTCATGAATGCCTAAACACATGTGAAGGGATACATTCCCAGTTAGCAGAGACTGTTGATTCTGGGTCAAGCAGTAATTGCTGGACTGACATACAATGTTGGCTCATGTGTGGGGTTGAAGGCTTACCCTGAGTCTAAGACTCGCTTTCTTCTCCTTTGGTAAGATGTAATTTTGGTGAGAGCTAGGCACATGTGTTCTCAAACAGCACTGGGATACTGTAGAAGGGAGTGGGCTTTTCCAGCTGTTTGACCCTGGACCTCTGTGCCTGTTTCTTCCTCTGTCTACTAAGGATAATAATAATGATCATCATCACCTCATGGGACTGGGCTAATTTTAAAAAGTAACACATATAAAGTATATGAAGAAATGTGCTTGGTACCCAGGAAATGTTTATCCAAGCACCTGGAATAGTGCCTGATATTTTAAAGTAGTAACTACCTGTGGAATGAATGTGTAAATGTTTTCAAAGAAATGGCACTGTTATTACCTGCATTGTTACACTGTTACTATATAGACATATACCAGCATAGTTTCCAGGTGGTAGAATTAATTAGCTCAAGAGTTAATCAGCTTCCTAGCACTCAAACACAACTGAAGTCATCTATTTGTGTATATATTGGTTGTTTGTGTACAGGTTGTGAGTCCTCAGATGTCCACTTGGGGAAACAAGGGTTACTAGCATTCTTTCCGGACCTCTTTAGTGTTCTTTACCATTTACTATAGATATATGTATACATTCTTGAAGGCAGATTTCCCCAAGGGGCTCTGCTTGAAGGTCGTGCTCAATAATAGACAATTGGCCACAAAGGTTTTCAGTAAGTCAGGAATACTCACCAGATTTCAGTTAGAAGCTGTTTTTTAGAACATGCTTGTTGAAGAAGTTATATAGAGCTGCGTTTATCTTCAAAGTCGCCACAGACTCTGGGCCATAGGCTTTAACTTGGATTTCCATGAGAACTCACAAGAGCTCAGGACAGACAAGGTCTTTATCTGCTAACTGCTGCAGGCAGGTACAGAGATGTGTGGGCCAGATGCTGGCCAAAAATTCTGAGGAAGTAGAAGACAGCTTATGCTATGAGCTAAGTGATGGCCCAGATGCAAGCTGTCTGAACATCAGAGAAGGAGGATATGGCCTAGAAGCCAAGCAAACATAGGTGTTATCAAAACACCCACAATAATGGCTGTGCAGAGAGGACAGGAGTCTCAGTTTGGCCTGTTTCTGAAGTGGCTGAGATCCAGCAGGTGCTGTAGGGCCACCTTTTTGCTTTTGCTGTCAGTAGTCTAGACCAGAGTCCAAGCTGCTTCCAGAGCGCACGTGTTTATGCATTGTTAGCTGTGTGGCAGTGTGGTCATCATCAGGACCCTTTGACCTGGAAGGTCTATCTAGCACTTCTCTACCAGTTGGTTCTCCTAAGCGAGGATAAATGTGGCATGCTCTTTCTATTGTATTAATGAGGTAGCAAGTGTTGGCACTGTTGGGTGGCTTAACAGCTCTTCAGTGCCTACCTCTATCAGCAAAAGTGAAGTCTTTAGTAGGTTCCTTAGATTTCTAGTGAATACGAATAAGAATCGAGGGAAGGGGTGGGGTTGGAAGGGAGGATGGGAGAGAATGATAGAAGAAGTGATCAAGATTCAATGTATTTATATACTGCATCATTGGATGGCAACTTGTTTGTACAACTACTTAAAGATAATTTTTTTCAAAAGTCTAGTTCACACCATTCTAATGTGTCTTCTTCTTCCCAAACTCAGGAGTCTTAGGACACAGCATAAAGAAGCATTAGCATTGGTAGTGTCTGTGAGTGCACCATTTTTGAGAGGTTCTCTCTTATCCTCAGAGGGGCATGGAAGGGTGATGTTGCTAAGGGCTCCTCTCCTTCACTTCCACCTGAAGCCCCCTCTTCCGTGGGCTGTGATGCCTCAGTTTGGACAATGTGTAGCAGGTCCTGTGAGGATGGGCCTCATATTTTATGGTATCGTGTCATCCACCTATCTTAGGTGTGTGTGTGTGTGTGTGTGTGTGTGTGTGTGTGTGTGTATCTGCACGTGTGCGTGTGTGCATGCACACACCAGTTCTGAAGCTTGAACTCAGGGCCTTGTGTTCTTGCTTAGTTTTTTCACATGTGAGCCACAGCTCCACTTTCAGAGTTTTTGTTGGTTAATTGGAAATAAGAGTCTCACAGACTCTTCTAACCTGGGTTAGCTTTAAACCTTGCTCCTCAGATCTCAGCCTCCTGAGTAGCTACAATTACAGGCATGAGCCACGGACATCCAGCACCATGCTTTGTTTTGGTTCACAGGAAGAGTCCTATCCTGGTCTTATGTAAGGTTATTGAGCAGAGCCTAGTATGTGAATGTTGTGAACTCAGTGAGTGCTGGCTGGCCTTTTTTGGCTTTATTGTTCTCATCTGTGAAATGGGGATATGAGTAAGCCTTGCTCTCCTCACCATTTAGGATTTTTAATGTGTATGCGAGAAGTTCAAGTCAACTTTTGTTTGTACTTCAGCCTCAACAGAATGGGATCTCTCCACGTATGTTTAAAGCCTTTGTCAGCAAGAGCCACCCAGAATTCTCTTCCAACAGACAGCAAGATGCTCAGGAGTTTTTCTTGCACTTGGTGAATCTTGTAGAGGTAAGCCTTCAAATTCCCCAGCAGGGTAGAAAGAAGTGTTCCACTCCCTTGGCACATTGTACCTTGACACCTCTAAACCCCCTTCTCACTCTGGTGTCTCACTGGACTCTTGGTGGATTTCTATTCTTAATCCACTTGATTTAGCCACCCCTCAGGCTCTGGGTTCCAGATACTGGTTGGCTTTTTTTGTGTGGCTTCTGATCTGTGTTTATTGTAGGACTGTTAGGTATATGAATGGTGCTCCTTATGAGTCCCTTGTGGTTTTTGGTGACCTCAATGTGGTGATTAGATTTTGCTTAGCAGAGTCAAATTAAATGCTGTGATTTTCCTGAATAAAGTTTACCCCCAATCTCTTAAAAAGCCCTTAAGCTAGGTGCTGATGCCTTGTGCCTATAATCCTAGCTACACAGGAGGCTGAGATCTGAGAATCACAGTTTGAAGCCAGCCCAGGCAAGAAAAGTCTGTGGGACTCTTATCTCCAATTAACTACCAGAAAACTGGAAGTGGTGCTGTAGCTCAAGTGGTAGAGTGCTAGCCTTGAGCAAAAGAGCTCAGGGATAACATCTAGGCCCCAAGTTCAAGCCCCACGACTGACAAAAAAAAGCCCTTACAAAAACAACTCCCCCCCCAATTATAAGTGTTGTGGAAATGTAATAGAAAAATAAAGGAGAAAACACCCCATAGTAGTTACTCCTGGTGTTAACATTTTGACATCAGAGTCCCCAAGTCATTTTCCAGGTTTTGTATAAATTTTCTACCTGTGTTTTGTAAGCAGTGTTTTTCTGTAACTTGATGTGAGCATGTTGTTACATTACATGTGCTTTAAAAAAATAATAAACTCAAGGTCTTGTGCTCTTCCTTGGTCTTTTTTTGAAGGCTGGCAGTATACCGTTTGAGTCATACTTCTTACTTCCAGCCTTTTGCTGGTTAACTGAAGGTAACTGGGGTTGGCTTAGAACTAGGATCTTCAGATTTGAGCCTTCTGGGTAGCATGAGCCACTGGTACCAGCTTACACATCACATATTTTAATATAGCAATATTTCTTTTTGATTTGTGTGTAATTTTCATGAACACATTTTTACCTTATTTTTCTTGGACAATACTTTTTTTTTTCTTCTGATCCTAGAGCTTGAATTCAGGGCCAGGGCACTATTCCTGAGGTTTTTTTTTTGTTTTGTTTTTTTTGCTTAAAGCTAGTATTCTTCCATTTGAGCCACAGCTCCACTTCTGGCTTTCTGGTGGCTAATTAGAGATAAGAGTCTTATGGACTTTCTTGCCCAGCCTTGCGTTAAGCCATGATCCTTACATCTTAACCTCCTGAGTAGCTAGGGTTACAGGCATGAGCCACCAGTGCTAGGCCCCAGGGCTTTATTTTTTTCTGCTTTTTAATTTTATTCCTTTTTCCTTTTTCTAATTTAATCTATGCCAGCCCTTCTCTCATGAGTGTTTGATAGTACTAGGATTTGAACTCAGGGCTTTGTGCTCTACCACTTGAGCCATACCTCCTAGCCCTTTTTGCTTTTCCCATAGCTGTCAATGGTACTTCACAGATGAACTAGAATTTAGCCAATTCCCCATTTTTAGATAAATTTTAGATAAATTCCAGTGTTTTTCTGATTAAGGGACTCTGGTGAGCTATCATAACTACATGAAATGTTTGGTAAAGCTAGATCTTCATGCTAATTTTTACTCATGGTTTACTATTCTTAAATTTACTAACTGGACACAATCCAATTTTTAGAGGAACCGCATTGGCTCAGAAAATCCAAGTGATGTTTTTCGATTTTTGGTGGAAGAACGAATTCAGTGCTGTCAGACTCGGAAAGTTCGCTACACAGAGAGGGTGGACTACTTGATGCAGTTACCAGTGGCTATGGAGGCAGCAACCAACAAGGGTAATAGATATAAGATGACTTCCTGAGTTCCCATGTCATTGTCTTCTAAGAATGCTCAAATGCATCTATGGAACCTACTTAATGCCTATATGCAGCCCACTCATTGCATTGGAATGAGTGAAGTTTGTGGGTAAATTGTTGGTAGTAAATTGTGGGTGAATTGAGTGTATCTTGTGGGTAAATCAAAGTAGGCAAGAGAAAGTGCCTGATTATTGTTCTAAAGGAAACAAACCACACACCCTAACCCTTATTGCAACCTTGTGTACTGGATTAGAATTTTAAAACTATCAAAAGCTACATGACCTTATAGAAGATGCAAATCATGTCAACTTAAAACCATAAGAACCATCACCTTCCAATTACCATAATAAGTTGAGAAGTATTTCCTGTATAATTTTATGGTGACCTTTGTGCAAGACTGTGGTTTGACAGTTTCTTATGATTCTTTAATATCCACAGTCATCTATGCTGCCAGAAAGTCTGAGGGAAATGATCAGAGCAACAATTTTTTTTATGCTAGACATTCAAGCAGAGGTCATTATATAGTCTAACTTTAGCATTGGGTACCTAAGGTAGCTCCAATGGTAGATGAATTATGGCAGGCCACTTTGAAGGAACATGATCATCAGATCATCAGGGAGTCTCTGGGCTTTGGAAGGAGAAGAAAGCAGAGATATGGCACTCACACCAGGTTCCAGGGTCTCAAAGGATGATTCCTTCTTCTATCAGTCTGATAGTTCTTCCCAGGCAGAATAGATTGCTTGTTTTGTTTTCTGTGGATTTTTTTTTTGTGCCAGTCTTGGGGCTTGAACTCAAGGCCTGGGTGCTGTCACTGATATTTTTGCTCAAGGCTGGTGCTCTACCACTTGTGATACAGCTTCACTTCTTGGGATTTTTTAGGAGGTTAATCACAGATAAGAGACTCACAGACTATCCTGCCTGAGCTGGCTTCCAACCATGATCCTTGGATCTTAGCCTCCTGAGTGGCCAGGATTATAGTTGTGAACCACTGGCGCCTGACTGGTATTTTTATTTTGTGGTACTGAGACTTGAGCTCAGGGCCTTCTGCTTTCATGGGACTCTCAGATTTGTATGCCTGGGCTGGCTCCAAACTAGGATTCTTACATCTCAACCTCCTGAGTCACTATGATTATAGGCATGTCACCAGAGCACAGCATGACTTTCTTAGTGCAGAAAAAAAGTAAATGACTCCTAGATTACTTATCTCTGTAAACTGTTTTTTTTTTTTTTTAACATTCAATACTTCCTTAGATGGCCTCTTTCCCTCATTTCTGTGGAGCTCAATTTATTATGGTAATTGGAAAGTAATGATTCTTATGGTTTTAAGTTGACATCCTTTGCATCTTCTATAAGCTCATATAGCTTTTTTTGTTTGGTCATGGGGCTTGATCTCTGGGCCTGAGTGCTTTCCCTCTGCTCTTCAGCTCAAGGTTAGCACTCTACCGCTTGGGCCACAGTGCCATTTGCAGCTTTCTAGTGGTTAACTGGAGGTAAGAGTCTCACGGACATTCCTGCCTGGGCTAGCTCTGAATCGAGATCCTCAGATCTCAGCCTCCTGAGTAGTTAGGATTATAGGTGTGAGTAACTGGTGACTGGCTCAAGTAGCTTTTGATAGTTTTAAAACTCTAATCCAGTAACAAGATTGAGTAAAGGTTGTAGTGTGTGACTTGTTTCCCTGTAGAGCCAGAGCCAGTAGCTTTCTCTTGCCTACCTCAATGCTACTGAGTTACTGGTTCTTCTCAGTCTGTCAGCCTAAAACCAGAAAGATTCTCTGAAGATTCATAAATTTGGGAGTATTAGAATTGCAACGAGAAAAAATATGTACGCTGTAGGAATCTTTATATGTATTTAAAGAGATTGAGGCAAAGGAACAATATGAAGGGGAGAATGAGAGGATTACATAAGTGTTTAGAGAATAAACAATCCTTGGCCACATGGGTCAGTAAGAAGGGTTGTATGGTATAAGGCTGTACGGGTGTTTTCACAGAAGTGTGTACTGATAATGTTATGGTGGCCTTTGTGCCAGGCTGTGCTTTGACAGTCTCTTGTGAATGTTCTTATTATCATACATAGGCTTCAGGTGTCCTGCCAGCTTTATGTAATTTTTGTTTTTTGTCCACAAAAGTTACTCTGTTTAGATTTTTAACAACTTTTACAGTTCTACAACATTCTCTAACTCACTACTTAAAACTTATGGGTAATAACTTTTTTTTTTTTGGGTCCTGTCGTGGGGCCTAAACTCTGGGCCTGGGCGCTGTCCCTCAGCTCTTCAGCTCAAGGCTAGCGCTCTACCACTTGAGCCACAGTGCCACTTCCGGCTTTTTATTTTTTGCTTATGTTGTGCTGAGGAATTGAACCCAGGGCCTTGAGCATGCAAGGCAAGCGCTCTACCACTGAGCCACCTTCCCAGCCCTGGGTAATAACTTTTTGTGTGTATATTTGCTGATGTTGGGCTTGAACTCACAGCCTTGAGCTTTTGTTTGGCTTTTTAGCTCAAGGCTGATGCTTTACATCTTGAGCAATAGCTCCACTTCTGGCTTTTTGCTTTATGGTCTAGCTTTGAATTGTGATTTTCAGATCTTAGTCTCCTGAGTAGCTAGGATTACAGGTATAAGTCACCATCTCCTGGATTATAACATTTTTAAAATAAAGAGTATTTATAATTTAATTTTGGAAGTCTCTGTCTAACACTTAATGTTAACATGTTAGATATAAGTACAAAGTGATGTGGCCTAGGGAATGTGCCAGTTTGGGGGCTAGAACTCATAGCCGGGGCCACTCTACCATTTGAGCCACAGTTGTACTTCTGGTTTTTTGGTGGTTAGTTGGAGATGAGAGTCTCATGGACTTTCCTGCCCAAGCTAGCTTTGAATTGTGATCCTCAGATCTCAGCCTTCTGAGTAGCTAGGTTTGCAGGCAGATCCTTCACTGGGAATGATTTTTTTTAAAAGCAGTTCAGAGGTGTTTTGGGCAAACACATAAGTGAATCAATGTGCTTAAGATATATATATATATACACATACATACATATATATAAAGATATTTTCTTATATATATTTCACACATATACATATATATATGTATGCATGTATATATGTATATATATGCACGTATGTATATATATATATATATATGTATGTGTATATATATGTATGTGTGTATATACATTTATATATATGAGAACTGACCAGAAAGGCTCCTGATGAATACCTCTGCAAAATTTTTACTCCACTTAGTTTCCAGGAGCAGATTTAGTGAATTGTAGGAAGCTCATAGAACTTTCACTTTTTGTCCCATTAGCATGAGGTCATTCAGTAGTGATCTTACAGACTGAGGCCTTCCAAACTGGTTGTTCTGATGTCTCAGGCAGTGGTAACATCAATAAGAAGCTATCTCAGCCATGCTGCTTGTATCACGGGGTGGCCTTTGGTCTGGCCATTGTGGTAATTCTTTTGTCTGGGTTTCTGCTCATTTCTCTTGGTGATTTTCTTTTAGGACAACTTGAGGTTAATACTGTTTTTATTTTTATTTGTATATCTGATCATCAGTAAAATTTGATCCTTGGCTCAACTGACAGTCCATCTCTGGCCTTATCTGTAGGGGAACACAGTAGTACTGATTAGTTTTAAGTCCAGCTTTGTTGAAGGTTGGCCGGTTTTGATCTTGGGCCTCAGTTTCTTCAGTAAGGTGGTTAAGGGCCTATGAAAAGGTGTGAGCCCTGAGATCCCCAGGGAAAATTATCTAAAGGGAGTATTTGCTATTTCAAGAAGAGGAATTTAAAGTCTTTCATTTTCTCTTTTCTCAGATGAATTGATTGCCTATGAATTAACAAGAAGAGAAGCAGAAGCTAATAGAAGACCCCTGCCTGAGTTGGTGCATGCCAAAATACCATTCAGTGCTTGCCTTCAAGCCTTTTCTGAGCCAGAAAATGTTGACGATTTTTGGAGCAGTGCCCTCCAAGCCAAGTCTGCTGGTGTGAAGTGAGTATGTGCAGGGTGGTAGTGGGGGAAGGGAGTCTTGGAGAGGGTGGTGCCTACATGTTCTTTTGGGTGGGATATATTCTCATAAATTTATCTATTCTCATAGATTATGCCTAATACCTTTTTCCAAATTGCCAGAATTATTATTAATGAAGAAATTATAAAAGTGCTTATATGAAGCTTTAGTAGTTAAACTTCATTATGATAGCTCTTATTTCTACATTTAGGATTAGGATTAGAAATTGATTATGTGTCCCTGCTTAGAGAGTAGGAATCTTAGGAATCTCAAGTGGGCATAAAGACTGCTATGTGCTGGGCACTAGCGGCACATGCCTGTAATTCTAGCTACTTAGGAGGTTGAGGTCTAAGGATGTCATTTTGAAGCTAGCTTGGGAAGGAAGGTCCAAGAGACTATTTCTAATTAATCAGCAGAATGTTAGAAGTAGAGCTGTGGCTCAAGTGGTAGAGTGTCATTGTTGAGCAAAAAGGCTAAGGGATAGTGAATAACCTGTCTCTAAGTTCAGGCCCAGTAGACACATAAACAAAACAACAACAAAATAACTGGTAAGCATTGTGAAATGAGCTGTTGGAGCTCAGGATATGGGAAGGGATAGGAAAGGGAAACAAAGGAGAAAGCAACAATGCTTGATAAGAAATGTACTCATTATCTTGTCCATTTAATTGTAACTCCTCTGTATGGTATTTTCATAATAAAAAAATAAATAAAATATAAAACAAAACAAAAATAACAAAAAAAGAGATAGGCATAAATTAAGGAGAAGTTTGTAAGTTTGGCTTTGAGAATTTTGCTTCTTTTAGATGTTCTTTAGACCTTTCTCTTTGCGTCAAGGATTGAAATCAGATCAGCTACTGCCTGTGTTTGTTATGACCTCAAGTAGCAGACAGACCTAAGACAATGATTCTGTAGAGCCTATTGCTCAAGAGACTTCATAAGTTAAAAATGGAAAAGCAACCACTTGCCAGTGCCTCATACTGTAATCCTACCTACTCAGGAGGCTGAGATCTGAGGATCATGACTGAAAGCCAGCCTAGGCAGGAAAATCTGTGAGATTTTTATCTCAAATGAACCACTGAAAAGCTACGAGTGGAGTTGTAGCTTAAGTGGTAGAACACTAGCCTTGTAGCAAAAACTCTCAGGATCAGTGCCCAAGCCCTGAGTTCAAGCCATAGGACTGGCAAAAGAAAAGGGAAAGCATAACAATTTACTTCAAAAAAGTAAGAGCTGATGGTATAGCTTCCATAATAAGAGTATTTGCCTAATATGGCTAAATCTCTAGTAGTACATAGACAAAATCTCTATAAAATAAGCTATATTTTCTTAAAATAAGTTATCAAAAACTTCATATTCAAATGAGGATTAATACTACTCATGAATTAAATGAGGATTAATTCACTTATCAGCTGTCATCCTTGTTATACAGACTGCCTAGTTGTGGTATGTAGGTGTGTGTGTTGTATGTGCATGTTTGTGGGTCTGTTTAGTTGGTAAGTTGGCCCTGCTAAATGCAATTTGAGGCAACTTCTGAGTAGTTAGAAATCTATATGCCATATTGACATTGACACTAGGTTGAAGATTCCTCAAACAATTATCCTTTTCTTTTTGTGCTTTTATTTTGATTCTGTATGGGAGGTACAAAGTGATGGTTGGATCAGTAAGCCTAGCAAACCCCATGTCTCAGGTATAAGTTAGAGTAGGAGTGTTCATTTCCCTGACTCCTGATACCCCTCCTCCTGTTCTTCTCAACAGTGGCCTGGTATTTTAGGGTGCTGGGTGTGGCCTATTCTCTAAGCCTGTCTCCCTGTCTGTGTCCTGCCAGAAGGACCATTCTCAACATTTGGAAAAGGCCCATCTTTAAAAGGAATCAGATGACACTGGCTTTCCAAAGATGGATTCTCTAAGCCCCAGTAGTGGTCAGGAGATCCTGATTCTTATCCTGTCTCCACTTCCTGGCTTCTCTTCTATCCTTGGCAAAATCACCACCAGTGTCCTTTCCTCTGTCATGAGGAGTTGCTGACCCAAATTTCTCTTCAAATACTACAAAGCATTCAGTGGCAGGCAGTGCTAACAGAACTACCTAGAATCATTGAGAAGAAGTTTCTTTAAAAGTAGATGGTAGATGTATTTTTCCCTATTCTCTGCATATATATATGCTCTTCTATATTCTTTTTACATATATGTAAGGAATTAGTATTAGGTTACTGTGATACTTAATAACTGAAAAAAATGGTCCTCTTGGGAAATGAAAAAAATTATAAGTAATAAAAACAATTGCAATTTATTGTACATTTATTATTCCCATCAGTGACCATATTTAGTCATCCTAAATGATTCAGTAAGGTAGGTACAATTGTCCTGTTTTATAGATTGGGCAACAGAAGGAGAAGTAACTGGCCAGTGAGTAGCAGACTTACAAGTCATTAAAGTGTGGTTGGATTCAGGGATTGAAGTCTTCATCCCTGATTTATATAGGATGTTCATATTCCTTTCTAGGCCCACTTATGTGTGTATCATTTATAGCCTGGACATATTCTGGATGATGCTCTATCATGTTTCAAATAGTCACATGGCAGAACCCCTTGGTGGAAACCTTAAAAATTCTTTGTTTTTAATTTATTTTCAGCAGTATAGAGTATGAATCAGCCATATTTTATTGTTTTAGACTTTGAACTTTCTTCTTGTAAGTCCCAAGCCTATATGGCCAGAAAGAGGCAAATATGTATTATATATCTTGTGGTGAGCATAGTGGTGTAGACATACAGTTTCATCATTGGGGAGGCTGAGATAGGAGGACCAAGAATTCAAGGTTAACCTGGGCTCCATAGAGAGTTCCAGGCTTTCAATACACTGATAATCTTAATAATTTTGGTGAGAGGAAAAGCTTGGAATTTTTTCATATTAGATCTTCATAGTCTGTTTACCTTAGTCACAATCACTCAACAAGTGACATTTAAAGTAATTTTAATAGATTACCAATTAATAACCCAATAGTATTACCAGGACCTATTCTGAGCACTTTATATGTCATAACTTTTTAATTCCCATAGCAACTTTTGGAAGTACATTTTGTGTCCATCTAAACCTCTTCGAATGATTTACATTCTGATTGCTTTTATTAAAAATGTGAAGCTGTCCAAGAAAAAAATGTAATCTTAGGAGTTAATTTTAGGAATAAAAGAGCATGCAAAGCATAATTTTATGACTGTGCTTAATTTAATCATAAATCTGATGTCTTCAAAGTGTTAAATGCAAAATCATATACATATATGTATATGAGCAGTTACTGCATGTGTGATACAACTTAAACTTAGTACTCTGTGAGAGGTTTCATAGTAGGAACCATCTGGTCTGACTTCACGTGCTAGTAAGTTGGTACTTAACCATCAAAAAGCTGTGTGTTAAATTACTCTCATTTTCCCATGCTCAGAAACCTTACCCAGATACTGACATCTAGAGAAACTCCCAAGAGTCACAGGGCTCCTGAATCACATTTTTCAAACCATTGATTTACCAGTCACTTTTGGTTGTTTTCACTCTTACATATTTTCTAGATTTTAAGTTAATGTAGAAAGAGAAGATCAGAAAAGTAATACTTTCACATTAGTTGAAAATATCATAATACTAGATAGAGTCTGTTGGATTTAGAAAAAGTAAAGGACTTGTTTCATTTAAATAAGAATGATGGCCAGATGTTGGTGGCTCACACCTGTAATCCTAGCTACTCAGGAGGCTGAGATTTGAGGATTGCAGTTCAAAGCCAGCCCGGACAGGAAGGTCTGTGAAACTCATCTCCAGTAAACCAGCAGAAAACTGGAAATTGTGGTAGAGCGCTAGCCTTGAGCTGAAGAGCTGAGGGACGGCTCCCAGGCCCAGAGTTCAAGCCCCATGACTGATAAAAAATAAAAAAAGAATGATGGTTAGTATTAATAGTTCACTCCTGTAATCTTAGGAGGCTGAGATCTGAGGATTGTGGTCCAAAGCCACCAATCAGAAAAATGGGAGACTCTTATCTCCAATTAACCAGCAAAAAGCCAACAGTGGAGTTGAAGCTCAAGTGGTAGAGTGCCAGCCTTGAACAAAAATGCTCAAGGACAGTGCCCAGTCCCTGAGATCAAACCCTAGGGCCTGCACCAAATAAAAACAATAATAATGATAAACATGATGTTTATTTCTGCTTCTCAGAAGATTCACATAAAATTGTCAAAAATATAAATTTCTGGAGAGAACCAGGATAATAATATTATGAGAATGCTCTTCTTTTCTTTTTTTTTTTTTGTTGTGAAAATACTGTACAGAGGGGTTACAATTACACGGGCAAGATAATGAGTGCATTTCTTATCAAGCATTGTAGCCTCCTCCTTGAGAATGCTCTTATTTTCTAAAACAGCTCCTGTATGTCACTGTTTATATCCTTCTATCATGCTTATGGAGAATTTGAGATAAAGAGAGGTTCTATAATTTGTCTAGGTTAAAGCACAGGTCAACATCAGACAGATAAATGAGTGTCTAAGAACTCATGGATTGACAAAATCCATGCCTGTTTATTAGGCATATACAAACAATACTTTCTAGTGTGCCAGGTGTTTTACATCATTTTATGAATATTTCACAGTCCTGGAAATAGACACTACTAGTAAATTTATTTTTAGATGCAAAAACAGACTCCAAGGGTCAGTGGTCTATTCAGATTTAGAGAGATTTAAGGATAGGCTCCTTAAGATCTGAGATTTCTCTTTTGACTCTGTCCCTATGCTATGGCTTTTCTTTTACACTGGGGGGCAGCATTACATTGGAATTTGCTTTGGGATTACTGGTAGGCTACATTCCAAACAGAAGATAGTCTCAGTGTGGGTGCTTATGGCTTACTTTTGCAATCTTAATCACTCACAAGGCTGAGATCTGAGAATTGAGATTTGGAGCCAACCTGGGGATACAAATCCTGAAGATTCTTTTCTCTACTTAGCCAGGAAAATGCTGAAATGGAGGCATGGCTCAAATGGTAGAGCCCTAGCTGTAAGCAAAAAAAGCCAAGCTAAAAATTGAAGTCTTGGGTTCAAGCTTTAGTAAAAAGTGAGAATTAGGAGAGGAAGTTCCAGAATCCTCTTTTTAGAAGTTACCTGTAGTGCCTGTCTGGCTCATTGTCTTTATTTTCATGTAACTCATGTCTGCACTGACCATCAAATAGAAATGGTTGTTTAAACAAGATGCTAAATGTGAAGAAAGTGAGCTGGAACTGGGCATCTTATTTTGTGCCAATTAAATATTCTGTACCTAAAGCCCAGGCAATTTAGACTTTCTGAAAGTTAGAAAAAGTATAACACATTGCATGTAATTTATCAATTTGAAGAGTGAAGGCTGAGATTGAGATAGTGTAGATAATTGGCCCTATAATATAGCTCTTTCTAGGGTCTCTATGACTACAGATTTAGGTGTACCAGTAATTAATGAGGTCCTAGCATTTTCAGTAGTCAACTTCAACTCAAGTTCTACTAAACCCTCCTTACACCGATTCTGCTGTGCCATAGGGAGTGATTCTCAATTGGAGTGGAGGTCACTTGCGGGCTTTGCAGACACACAGTACACATGGCTATAAACCCCTACAAATATATGTCCTACTTTTCAGCAAAGATTTTAGACAGATGATTGAAAAACACCTTCAGGAATATAAAATGTGACAACTAAGTAAGAATTTTGAAATGGGCCTCAAATCATTCTGAGCTATCTCCTACATTCAGTACTTTCTTCTGGCAGGATGGAGTAGGCAGTGGCGAATGGGTGTGTGCACACATATGTGACTTGTGTGTTCCTCCTCCCTGGCCCAGTCATTGGGATTGACCAAGCTTGTTTTGCTTCATAAACTGTATTCACCTTCTTTTTGCCTTGTTTGATTGATATAATCCCCTTGTGTTTCCCAGAACATCTCGCTTTGCCTCATTCCCTGAATACTTGGTAGTGCAGATAAAGAAGTTCACTTTTGGTCTTGACTGGGTTCCAAAAAAATTTGGTAGGTACCTTTTGCATGCTTTTGCTTAAAACATTAAATTAACCACATATAGACACACATGCATGCGTGCATGCGCACGCACACACACAAACACACACACACACACACACACACACACACACACACACACACACACACACAGCATATGAAAGAGCCCATGTAGCTGGCTGCCACAAACAGTTCCATTTCATTTTTTCCTATTATTCCCACCTTTGTCTTTGGACTCAGAGAAAGTGATAAGTACTGAGAGTAAGAAAAACCACACTCCAGTACATTGGCTGTCCTATAACAGGTTCTGTTTTTTTTTTTTTGTTGTTGTTGTTGTATTTTTTTTTTTGTTGGTCGTGGGGCTTGAACTCTGGGCTTGGGTGCTGTTCCTCAGCTCTTCAGCTCAAAGCCAGCACTCTACCGCTTGAGCCACAGCACCACTTCCGGTTTTCTAGTGATTTATTGGAGATAAGAGTGTCATGAACTTTCCTGCCTGGGCTGGCTTTGAACCATGATCCTCAGATCTCAGCATCCTGAGTAGCTAGAATTACAGGCGTGAGCCACTGGCGCCCGGCTTCTATAACAGGTTCTGGAATGAATGAATTCTTACAGTGGAAACACAAGCCTCTCACCCTATCAAATAATTTCCCAAATGTTACTGTGAATAAAAAATCCCTAAGATCTTGATTAAATGCATATGCTAAGCTGGCAGGTCCAGGTCTTAAGCTTCTTCCCTCTTCCAGGGCTGTGGGTAATGCTTGCCCAAAGATCACATGGAATAGCAGCTAATGACATTCACTTAAAGTATATGCATATCAATAATCAAATAGAAACAGCTGGATTAAACTGTCAAGAGATATTTTATTTTGGCTGCATTAGCTTACTTCTTGCTAATGTTAAAGGTCTTGGACTATCTTGTTTTCCAAACAAATGCATTCAATTTTTTTTCCCTCATCATTATGACTGACATGCTATGGAAAGCCAAACAGATTGACCTGTGGTTTCTCAAACAGGTACCTCGGAATATTTGCCAGTCTCCTACTACTTATGTATTTTTGACTTAAGGAAACTAAACAATACAAGCCTTTTAGTAAACCTTGCACCTAAGCAAGGGGACAGGTACAACGAATGTAAACTCAGCTAGAGAGATCTCCCAGGAACATTGGCACTCTTGGGCACCCAGTACCTGTCATGGCAGTTGTTGCTTTCTGATGTGCAGGGCTCCTTGCTTTTCCAGGGGGAGTTCTGTAAGCAGGGGTCTGAGAGTGGGGCACTGATCATTCAGTTTCCCTGGTGGATACTGGGAGAGAGAAATGGACTTGTTCTGAATGCTTTGAACTATGTTGGAAACAAGTTTTTCTTCATCCTTAGAATTTCTGTAAAGGACCCAAAACGTTGAACCAGATCTTATGAACTTACTGAGTTTAAAGGAGTCTAAAACTGAACCTGAAGTTTTAATAAATTTGAATTTTGTTATTTAAGGAACAACTATATTGATTTTGTTGGTTAGACTTTTGTTTGTTTTTGCTGCCTCCTGCTATTAAAAAACCCCCAAACTTTAGCTCTGCTCTTTGCGTTG
This sequence comes from Dipodomys ordii, assembly GCF_000151885.1. Taxonomy (NCBI): domain Eukaryota; kingdom Metazoa; phylum Chordata; class Mammalia; order Rodentia; family Heteromyidae; genus Dipodomys; species Dipodomys ordii. The sequence goes on from NW_012267391.1 coordinate 944,876, forward strand.
TTTCAAAATATGATTCATATGCCTGACAGCATACATGGTTTTGGGGTCAGCATTTTCAGTTTGTGTTCACTAGCCCCAAAGATACCCTCCACATAACCATTTGAATCCATTTTGAATACCTATCTTATCTGAATATGTGCAGTACTAAATCTTGACATGCCGATAGGCTGATAAACTTTGTATTTCTATGAGTAAACATCGAGCTAAAATTTGTTTCCAGAAAAAAAGTACTCCAGGATTTGAAATTCAATTAATTTTGTTAAAACCTTATTATTTATTTCCTCAGAATGATCACAATAACTATCATGATCTGAGAAAGTATAGACTAGCAGTTACACACTTGAATACCAAACAAGAATAGAGTAATGATAGAGATGGCAGAAGTAGGCTGACTATAAGAAACACAGTGCCCTTAGCCCACAGCCCAAGCCTGCACTACCACTCAGGAGGCTGTGATCTGAGGATCAAAGCTTGAAAATGGTTGGGGCAGACAACTCTGTGAGACTCTTATGTCTAAGTAACCAGCAGAAAGCTAGAACAGGAGGTGTGGCTCAAGTGGTAGAGAGCCAGCCCTGAGCAAGAATGTAAGGCTTCCATTTTGGGTAGACATAAATTAGAAGAAACATTTCCCTACTGAAAAAATCAGAAAAGTACAACTGTGATGCTCATGGTTGTAGAGACACTAGGAAATAGTGGGGTACCATTGTCCAGAGTAGAAGCTGAACGTCAGACAGTTGTTATCATATAAGAATATACTACAGCATTATGTTTTTCCAAATTAGTTAGAAATTGCAATTAAAGAAGATAAATCTGACCAAGGCCGGTGGCCCACACCTGTAATCCTAGCTACTCAGGAGGCTGAGATCTGAGGATCATGGTTCAAAGCCAGCCCAGACAGGAAAGTCCATGAGACTCTTATCTCTAATTAACCACTGGAAAACTGGAAGTGGTGCTGTGGCTCAAGTGGTAGAGTACTAGCCTTGAGCTGAAGAGTGCAGGGACAGCACCCAGGCCAAGAGTTCAAGCCCTACATTGATAAAAAATAAAAAAGTAAATCTGATTTATAAGGTGGAACACATTGCCAACATCTTTTTTTTTTTTTTGGATCCATTCGTGGGGCCTGAACTCTGGGCCTGGGCACTGTCCCTCAGCTCTTCACCTCAAGGCTAGCGCTGTACCACTTGAGCCACAGCGTCACTTCCGGCTTTTTTCTTTTTGCTTATGTGGTGCTGAGGAATCGAACCCAGGGCCTCATGCATGCAAGGCAAGCCCTCTACCACTGAGCCACCTTCCCAGCCCAATTGCCAACATTTTTAAAACATCACAATGTGTTTGGACCACAAGTGGCTTTACAAGTTTGTTCTTGTTCATTGTGAAATCCTGCCACCCTCTGTCCTTTCCCCAGGTTCTCCATTAACCACATCTAAGTCTTGATGAATCTGCTGGTCCTGTGATCTGTGAGCTCTGCTTAGACACATGCATGTAGAGCCAGCAGTGCTGATTTTATAATAAGGTGATTATGGATCTTTAGTGAGCACATTGGATATCACTCTCTCTCATTTTGCAGACGTTTCTATTGATATGCCAGACCTACTTGATATCAACCATCTCCGAGCCAGGGGGTTACAGCCAGGAGAGGAGGAACTTCCAGACATTAGCCCCCCCATTGTCATTCCTGAAGACTCGAAAGGTACTGTCTCCTGTGAGGAAGGTATTCTCTACCCACCACCCTCCTCCAGAGAACAGTTACGTTCTTCCACTACTTAACCAGGAGTTCCCTGTGCTGCAACCCATTATAGACACACATCATGCTAGGTGCCCGTGGGCTCAGGCCTGTAATCCTAGCTACTTAGGGGGCTGAGTTCTGAGGACTGTGGCTCAAAGCCAGCCTGGACAGAAAATCTGTGAGACTCTTTATCTCCAGTTAACCAGAAAAAAGGGGCAAGTGGAGCTGTGGCTCAGGTTGTAGAGTACTAGACTTGAACTGAAAAGCTAAGGGAGAGCACCCAGGTCCTGCACTCAAGCCCCAGACAAAAAAAAAATACAATATGCATTGTAAAAGGCACAAACCATCATGAGGAGCCACCTGTACAGCTTTTAGCTGATGTTTCCTCTGGGGTTTACTCCCTCTCTTCCTCTTCTGCCATATGGGAAGGAAGGAGTGTGATTTCAGCAGGCTGTTACTCTTACTTGAACCACTCTCTTCTTTGAATATATGCACTTCTAAATCTTAACATGATATTAGGCCGATAGGTTTTGTATTTTAGTGAGTTTCCACTGAGCCAAGAAAACGGGGAAAATGTACTCTAAGTACTTTAGATTCAAGTAGTTTCTTTCAAACTTCATTCTTATTCCCTTGGGTTGAATTATCACAATAGCTGTTGTGATCTGAGAAAATGTATAAACTAGTATAAACTTGCTACTGGTACCTTAGGAGGAACTTCAGCTGAGTGTGTTGGTATTAAGTGTCATGATCATATCTCCCCTCCTTGACCCCATCACTGCTTCATAGCAAGGGCCTGGTTTAGATGTCTTGTTCACTTTGTGATTGCTCAGGCAGTCATCAGTGAGAATATGTAACTTTTTAAAGGAAAAAAGACCTGAAAAAGATAGTAACTGCATTTCTATGGGTTCAAAAATAGTGTCAGAAAATTTCTCTAATGAAATTGGTTTCATTCTGTTTTTGTTTGCTCATCTGTTTACCATTCATCTTCCTAATGAGTTCATTAGGCAAATTAACGAATAATGATGGAGCTCTGTGGACCTTCTACCAAAGGCTTTCCATACTTGAACAGTCATTTTTACTTGTACAAATGAAGGGTAAAATGAATCCAGGAGGAACAAGAGAGGATTCAAGACAGGCCTGCGAAGTCAAAGGTGAAATTGTAGAGACATAGAATAGAGAAGGGAACTGCAGGTCTTGACTTCCAGGTCAAGGAGCAGATGGCTCCTTAAAAGCGTTAAAGCAAGGAGACAACTGAGCATCAGGGAAGTCAGGATGGTTTATTAAACTTGCTCTTGCTCTCTTTTTTGCTTATAACAGAACATTAGTTTGTAATTAGGCAGAGTTCTTAGAAATACACGGAGAGAAATTATTCAGCTCATTAAGATGCTAATCAAAACTTTTATCTCTTCTGCCTGAAACCTGTTCTTTTACCTTGTTAATGTAATGATGTTATGTTATGCAGGCTGGAGTGGTCTGTGTAGAGTTACCATGTGGTAAATGAAATGTTCTTTATCAATCACTCTTTGACATGAATTTTTCTAATTTTTCTTCTTTGCTTCCTTACTTTTCAGATCGCCTGATGAACCAGTTGATAGACCGTATGTATTTTTTAAAAATGTTATCCTATAATTTTCATTAGTCTGAGACAAGAGGCATGGTTGTGTTCTGGGCATGTGTAGCCTTTCCCTGGGTGGGAATGATTCTTCATTTGAAGATTAAGTAAGCAGCAAATGTCAACCCATGGAGATGCTGATTAAGTAGTCTTTTCTTTTTTAAACAGTTTTGTTTAGTCTATATTCACAAACTATTTGATATAGGTTAAAAAGATACAGATAAGGTTGTAAAAATATACTGTATTTTTACAGCATAAGCTCACATTTTGGGAGAGACAAGGCTTTGATTAAGTAGTCTTTTTGACTCAGGACTGGGACTGTGAGCATGAGAATGGTCATCCCTGGGTTTGCTGTTTATGATTATCTGGCCTGAAATATTTACTGGCCTTCTGTGAGCCTCAGTTTCCTCATATTTGAATACAGGATAGTGATACCATTTCTTCTTTCAGGGTAGCGTAATATTTAGGTGACTCAAAACACTCAATATAATAACACTTTTTGCCAGATGCTTGTGGCTCATGCCTGTAATCTCAGCTACTCAGGAGGCTGAGATCTGAGACTCATGATTTGAAGCCAGCCTGCAAAGGAAAGTTTGTGAGACTCTTATCTTGAATTAATTCCTAAAATGTCAGTTATAGAGCTGTGCTTCAAGTAATAGAGTGACAAGCTTGAGTGAAAAAGCTAAGTAACAGTAGCCAGGCACCGAGTTCAAGCCCAGTGCTAGCACAACACTTCTAAAAAGCAAATACTTTCTTGGTAGTAAGTGAGAAGAGGGATGAAGAAAGACTGAGGCAAGAAGTAAGGAGTTCATTTTTTATTTATTTATTTTTTATTGTGAAAATATTGTACAGAGGGGTTACAATTACATGGGCAAGATAATGAGTACATTTCTTATCAAGCATTGTAGCCTCCTCCTTTGTTTCTCCTTCCCATCCCTTTCCGTCCTCCCCCCGCATCCCCCCCAGTCCTCCCCACTCCCCACCCCCCACCAAAGTTGTAAAGTTCATTTTCGACATAATGACTTGTACATCTCATTGTTGCAATGGATCCACCTGTATCCTTATTTCATTTTTTTCACGCTGAATGTTGTCTTCTGCTCTTGTAGCCTCAGACATCGACGAGTCATCAGTGATGCAGCTGGCCGAGATGGGCTTTCCTCTAGAAGCATGTCGGAAGGCTGTGTACTTCACTGGAAATATGGGAGCTGAAGTCGCCTTCAACTGGATCATTGTTCACATGGAAGAGCCAGGTAGGTGGTGGAAATAGGGAATGGCTTAGCAATCCCCAGCAATACTAAGCTTTGCTCCTTCCATGTTCCCCATGGGTACTGTCCCCTGGAAAAGAATCACTTCTCACTTCACAATATGCTGCAGTACTGGGCAAGCCATAGTCTTTATTTTTCTTCTACTTTTGTTTTTTAAATTTTAATTAATTAATAGGATGCTAGTACTTGGCTTAAACTCATGGCCGTATGCTCTTGCTTAGCTTTTTCACTCAAGGTTCTCCCACTTGACTCACACCTCCACTTCTGGCTTTTTGTTGCTGAATTGGAGATGATAGTCTCAGTACTTTTCTGCCCAAGAATCTCAGATCTCAGCCTCTTGAGTAGCTGAATAGCTAGAATTACAAGTGTGAGCTACTGGTACTTAACCTCTTCTTTTAAATAACAACTTTTAGCTTTTAAAAGACATACTCTAGAAGTGAAGTAAGCCAGGCCCAAAGAAACATAGGTCCCATGGTTTCCCTTATTTGCAATATCTAGTATATGTACGAGTCAAGCGGAAAAGGT
>NW_012267391.1:950307-972554 GCF_000151885.1 Dipodomys ordii
AGGGATGGGAAAGGTAAACAAAGGAGGAGGCTGCAATGCTTGGTAAGAAATGTACGCATTATCCTGCCCATGCAATTGTAACCCCTCTGTACAGTTTGTTCACAAATAAAAAAAAATAAAATTAAAAAAAAAAAGACATACTCTACCCCTTAAAAATATCTTTTTGATCTGTACAACTTGGACATGGGGGGTGGGGGAGGAAAAGTAGAAGAAAAATGAGGGAAGGGGTAAAAGTTTGACAAAAAATGTACTTACTACCATACTTAAGTAACTGTAACCTCTCTGTACATCAACTTGACAATAAAATACATACATACAGATATATATATATATACATATATATCCTTCAGTGGTAAGAAGATTATTAAAAAGATGTGAGATCTATTTCTAGTTAAGTTGATGAAGACTTGAACCATGCATGAAGAAATCCAAACCCTTTAGTTAGCCTTTTCTTTTGTCTACTTCATAAGATATAATTCATCTAGCTACTCATTTAAAGTATATATACCAGTGGTTTTTAGTACATTCACAGTTATATAGCTGTTACCATTTATAATTTTAGAACATTTTTCTTTAAAAAAATCTTCTCCACCCTAGCAGTCACTTCCCATTCCCTCTCTAGCTCTCCTCAGACACTGAAAATCACTAATCTACTTTCTGGATATTCTATAATTGTTAAAAAATTATCTTTTTTGTGCATTTCATATGAATGAATCATATGCATGCATGCATATATGTGTGCATATGTGTGTTTGTGTGTATGTGTGTGTGTTAGTGATCACAGTCTTGAGGCATAAACTCAAAGCCTTTAGGTTTATGCCTGTGCTGGCCTGTACCATGACTCTCCTATTTATGCTTCCTGAATAGCTGAGAAGATGTGTACACTACTGTGTCCAGCTTATTGACTGACAAGGTGATCTTGGGAACTGTTTTCCTGGACTGGCCTTGATCAGCTGTCCTCCTAATCCTTGCCTCTCAAGTAGCAGGTGTTAAAAATATAAGCCACTATACTTGGCTATTTCATTCTTTCTTATAACAGAATAATAATTCTGTTATGTGTACATACATTTTATTTATTATTTCATCAGTTGATGGACATTTAGATTGTTTCCAGTCTTTGAATTATAGTGTGGCTATAATTATTTTCATACAATGTGTGTGTGTGTGTGTGTGTGTGTGTCTGCCAATCAATACTGGACTTGAACTTGGGACCTCAAGATCTCATTTGCCTTATATACTTACAGTTGGCAATCTACCACTTGAGCAGTGTCTCCAACATGTGCAAAAGTTTTGTGTAGATATATATTTCCATTTCTCTTAGGAGGAATTGTCATGTAATATATTAGCTTTCTGAAGAACCATTTTATATTCCCAGAAAGAGGGCTCTAATTTCTGGATAGATATCAGATAGATGATATACAATTTTTTTCTCATTTTGCTGTCTTTCCATTTTTTGTTTTTGGAAGTATTGAGATTTGAACTTAGGGCTTTGTGATTGCTAGGCAAGTGTTATGTCACTTGAGCCCTGCCTCTATTCTTTTTTGCTTTGTTTATTTTTATTTATTTATTTTTTGCCTCTTCTGGGGCTTGAACTCAGGGCCTGTGTGCTGTCTCTAAGCCTCTTTGTGCTCAAGGCTAGCACTCTACCACTTGAGACAAGTACCACTTCAAGCTTTTTCTGAGTAGTTTATTGGCGATAAGAATCTTATAGACTTTCCTGCCTGGGCTGGCTTTGAACTGTGATCCTCAGATCTCAGCCTCCTGAGTAGCTAGGATTACAGGTGTGAGCCACTGGTGCCTGGCTGCTTTGGTTAATTTTTGGGTAGGGTCTCACTTTTTGTCCAGGTGAGCCTGGATCATTTGCTATTTATACTTCCTGTGTAGCTCAAATTACAGGCGCAAGCTACTCTTCTCAGCTTTTTACTGGTTGAGATGAGGTCTTGCAGAGTTTTTGCTCAAGCTAGCCTCAAACCATGATTTTCTTGATCTCACTCTCCTGAGTAGCTTGAATTACAGGTGTGAGTGACCACATTCAGCTTGTCTTTTCATATTCTTGCTTACAATTTGAAGCATCTGCTTTGGAAATTTTGATGAAATTCAATTGTCTATTTTTTTTCCGTAGGCACTGGTGTCTTTCATATTATGTCTAAGAAACCTTTATTTATTTCTGTTTTTTTTCTGTTTTCTTTTTCTTTTTTGCATTATTGGAGATTGAATTCAGGGACTTGTGCTTGGTAGGCAAGTACTCTACCACTTGAGCCACATCCTTAGTCCTTCTATGGTTTCTTCCAAAAGTTTTGTAGCTTTGGCCCCTACATTTAAGCTAATGAGCCATTTTCAGTTAGTTTTGTCTGTGGTGTGAAGTTTGACTTTATTTTTTCTATTGGAATGGCTGGTTATTATAGCATTATTTGATGAGAAAATTGTCTTTTCTCTACTGGATGGTCATGTCAAAAATCAATAGGTTATGGATCCATAAGCATATGCCTATATGTATAGACTAATTCTGAACTTCCAATTCTATTAAATTGATTTGTATATCCTTATGCTTATCCCAGACTGTCCTAATTATTACAATTTTGTACGTATCTTTCCTTAACTCTAAAGCATGTCAATTGCTAGATTAAAAAAAAAAACCAATGAGGGGAAGGGATATAACAAAATGCTGAAATAAGGGTACAGGTGGACCCACTGTAACAATGAGATGTACAAGATACTATGTTGAAAACGAACTTTAGAACTTGGTGGGGGGGGCGGAATTGGGGAGATGGGGAGGGAAGGGATAGTAGGGGAAAAATAAAGGAAGAGATAACAATGCTCAATAGGAGATGTACTGATTACCTTACTCATGTAACTGTAACCCCTCTGTACAGTATCTTTACAATAAAAAAATTTAAAAAAACCCAATGACAACAACAAAAAACATTTGGATGTGATCATTTTCAGATTTTGCTGAACCACTGACAATGCCTGGCTATGGAGGAGCAGCATCTGCTGGGGCTTCTGTCTTTGGTGCTACTGCATTGGATAACCAACCTCCAGAGGAAATCATAGCTATCATTACCTCCATGGGATTCCAGCGGAATCAGGCTGTGCAGGCACTAAAAGCAACAGTAAGCCTGAGAGACTGTGCGAATGCCCCTCTTAAGGGAGTAGGTTTGTGTTTCTGTCAGTAGCAACTAAGACTTCTCACATCTGTTGACTGCTTTGAAGCAATCTGTGCCCAATAAAGCACCCTACCTTGGCTCGTAAAGATTTATTTACAGATAGTATATGTATAACTAAACTAAACAATACAGTGAATTAAAGTATATGATGACAATGAAGCTAGGGCAGCATAACCAAACTACAAGAAAACCCTCCTCATCTTAAATGCTTGTCAACAAGACTCATGGATTTGATTTGCAACTTGCTACGGCAAGCATGAGATTCTGTGTCAATAAGAGAATGAAATAATACTTTTCTGATATGGAGACCTGATATGGAGAAATGTTTTATTTTTTATTTATTTTATTTTATTTTGTTTTTTTGGTCGGTCGTGGGCCTTGAACCCTGGGCTTAGGTGCTGTCTCTCAGCTCTTCAGCTCAAGGCTAGTGCTCTACCACTTGAGCTACAGCTCCACTTCCTGGAGTCTCATAGAAGGCTTGAATAGCTCCTTGGAATTCTCTGCACATATATACATATATATGTATATATGTGTGTGTGTGTGTGTGTGTGTGTGTGTGTGTGTGTGTGTGTGTGTGTGTGTGTGTGTGTGTATGAGGAGTATCCTGATATATTAGGAGTTAGGGGACTATGGAACTAGAGGGTAGATAAAATTTCTTGCAGTATAGATACCTATTTTAGGGAAAATACTTTTATTTTAAATAAAACACATCTTTTTTTTTCTCTTGCCATATCTTAATCTACTTTTTTGTTTGCTGGTACTGGGACTTAAACTCAGGGTCTGGACACTGCCCCTTAGCTTTCTCACTCAAGGCTGATACTTTTGTACCACACCTTTACTTCTGGCCTTTTTTTTTTCTGTTTAATTAGAGATAATAGTCTTGTGGACTTTCCTGCCTGGGCTGGCTTTAAACCACAATTCTCAGATTTCAGCCTTAAAAGTAGCTAGGATTAGAAGTGTGAGCTACCTGTACCTGGCTTCGTAATCCATTTTTGAGTGGATGTCTGCTTCTAGGTCCTTGTTGCCTGTCTTGGCTGATACAGTCTGTGGCTGAGGCCATGCTGCCTTTTTTGTTGTTGTTGTTGTTGGTCGTGGGGCTTGAACTCTGGGCCTGGGTGCTGTCCCTGACCTCTTCAGCTCAAGACTAGTGCTCTACCACTTGGGCCACAATGCCGCTTCTGGCTTTCTGGTGGTTTATTGGAGATAAGAGTTTCATGGGCTTTCTTGCCTGGGCTGGCTTTGAACCGCAATTCTCAGATCTCAGCCTCCTCATTTAGGATTACAGGTGTGAGCCACCACTGCCTGGCAATACCCTGTCTTTTGACTGGCTGTGGAAATTTTTCTGGAACACTCTATTTTCTTTTCAAATGCTCAAAAGAGAGTCTCAACCAAATTTTATTTCACTTAGGATACTTCCTTGTGTTTCTGCTTATTTTGTTTGCCTGACTGTTTCATTGTAGCTTCTGACTAAACAGATTTTTTAGCTTGCCAGTGACAGCACACACAGGGAAAGGTGGGAATGCTTTCATGGTGAATTGGTTTGAACTATTTGTGCTAAAGCTATCACTTAACCAAGTCATTAATCTCATCTCTACTGCAATCTAGTTATTCCTCCAATATGTAGAGAAAGGAGGCATGAACAGTATTCACATTGGCACCACTCTATCTCATGTTTCTCCAGGAAATGCAGTTGGCAGAGAAGATGATTTGTTCAGTTACTGTGGTGGTAGAAGGGGCTGCACTTAGGCAAATGCTGTTCCTATTCCTTTTGTCATTCTGCACTCATCATTATCAGTATCAGCCTGCAGAGATGCTGACTGAGACAGATTGGGGCTTTGGAATGACGATCTACTGCTCAGAACTGTTTTCTGGTGAATCCAATTACAGACATGGGTGCATCTCTTAGGCAAGAGGCAGAGCTTCTGGCTCAGAGGCACTTAGATTAATTAATTCAGGCCTTCTGCCCTCTGTTCAGCATCTGGCTGAAATGGTCAGGATATAATGAGACCCAGGGGACTGCATGTGTCATAAAATTGTTTTGTTTTATTAGAATAATAACCTGGAAAGAGCACTGGATTGGATCTTTAGCCACCCTGAGTTTGAAGAGGACAGTGACTTTGTGATTGAGCTCGAGAATAATGCCAATGCTAACATCATCTCTGAGGCTAAACCAGAAGGACCTAGAGTCAAGGATGGATCTGGAAGTAAGTTCTTGCTTTAGACATTTCCTAGTATCATGACAGCCCTTCCCCTCACCCATACATATCCAAGCTTTTGTCAGCATTGAAAGTCAGCACAGTATGCATTTTGCTACTTTGCCTAGGCCACAGTGGTTTGATAAAGCCTCACAGTTGTATCACTGGGAGGTGTGTGTGTGTGTGTGTGTGTGTGTGTGTGTGTGTGTGTGTGTGTGTGTGTGTGTGTGTGTAAATTTAGTTCCAGTTTTAACTTTGTCCATTTCTTTGAGATATAATTTCTTCATGGACCAATAGAAGCTTTTGTTTAAAAGACTGTATTTATTTTATGTGATTCTTTTTGAACAGTGGATAAGTGGTCCACTCATGTTCTTTTTGAACATGAGACAAGTGGTCTCATGTCCTTGTCTGTATCACTATCAATGTCAACTACTGGTAATTCTCTGAAGGGGTGTTTCAGGATGTTCCAGTACTGGGGCTTGAACTTCTCAGGGCTAAGGCATTGTCCCTTAGCTTTTTTCCTCAATGTTAGTGCTCTACCACTTGGGCTACAGCTCCACTTCCAGCTTTTTGGTGGTTAATTGGAGCTAAAGAGTCTCACAGACTTTTCTGTCAGGGCTGGCTTCAAAACTGGATCTTCAGATTTCAGCATTCTAAGTAGCTAGGACTATAGGCATTAGCCACCAGTGCCCAGTGATATCCATATACTTAGCCTGACATTCAATATGTCCTGGAATCATATCCCAGCCTACCACATTTTCTGTTCTTCTGTCACACCCCTGGACCACTCAGTTGACACCAATTTTCATCTAGCCTGCCTCTAGACTTCTGGTCAGATGAATCACCATCATTGTACATTAAAATTCTTACCATCCTTTATAACAGAGCCATAGATTCCATTTCTCCATGGTGCTTTTCCAGTTCCTTATTATGATCATAATTAGTCTGTGATCACCTCATATGCTAGTAATAATTATACAAATATTGAAATATGTCCATTAAAATACTTCCATATTTCCATATTTAATTCTCCCAATAGCCCTATGAGGTCGATACCAGTATAATCTCTATTTTACAGGTGAAGACACTGAGATAGAGAAGGGTAAATAGCCTGTTAAGTTCTCATAAACTGGTGGGTAGAACCAGAGTTCTAACCCAGGCAGTCTACCTCTAGGGCTTGTGCCTACAGCCACTAGAGTGCATTATTTGTTTTTCTATTGTTAGAAGCATCAAATTGCTCTTGCAGTAAAACTATTTATGTACCTCTTTGCACTTCCTGTTTTAGTGGGAGCTTGTGGGAGGACAGATATTATTTTATGAAACTTGCAGTGTCTAACACATAGACAGTACTGAGTAAATAATAATTGGCTTTATATAAATTTATATCACCAGTATTTGTTCCTATGAACAAATATCCTCATTAATGGTCTCAACAGACTTGGCATGTATTGGTCTAGACCTAGAGAGAGAGGAGGAGAGATACAGGCAAGGTTTATGTTTAAGAAAACAAAACAAACATAAAATAGGAATTTATTCACTGAAACCGTTTCATCACAACTGAGGAAGAAAAGGATAAGATGTTGTTCTCCCAACTTTCATATTTATCTGAAAGATCTTATATTACATTTCAGAAATCACTAGTTTGCCTGAAATATTAGAGGTTGTAATGGAAAAGTTCCTCAATAATTCATGAGCAGATCTATTATGTGCTCTAAGTCCATCAGTTCACTGCTTCATTGACTTTTCAATAATGGACTTTTTTTTGGAGACTCCTTCTCTTAGAAGGAATAAGCCACAAGACAGGGCTGCTTTGAAGCTGCACTGGGAAGATTTAATCATTAGGATTTCTGTACTTCTGATGGAATATGGAGGCACTGACCACTTAATTATAAAGACCAGAGATTTCCATCCCCAGGCTTCTTGCACCACAGGTTGATCAGCAGACACGGCTGGATTTCATGCCTCGATGATGCTTTCACACACCCTTTAAGGCAGTGTGGGTTGAGCTGCAGGTTGTTGGTGAGAGTGGGGAAGGCAATTATGAGATAAGCCATGTGAAAACTACATATAAGATATGCAGGATACAAAGACAGTGGGAGGTAAAAAGATTAATTACAAAAAAAGCAGAAAAGCAAAGACTTCCCTAATTTTACAAATACATTTTGAATCTGATTTTATAGAAGAACATTTTTTTCAACTAGTTTTCCCAGCACTGTATTTGGCTCATTACCGGGCATCTCCAGGGTGGCTTTTTCTGCTTCCACTTAGTACTATATGAGTGCAGCATGTGTTCAAAAGGAAAGAAAAAGATAACTTCTAGTATGTTGTCCCATTAGCACCCAACTCATATGTTACTCACTGTTTTCTTTTTCTATTTAAAGCACTAACATTTATATTATTTACTTTTCTTACAGTTAAATGGATATATAATTATTTTAGCAACTTGAGAAAATGTTTGTGTATGTATATATATATATACATTATATATATGACATTAGAAATTATAATTCTAGTACTCAGCTACAATCAGTGTTAAAGTTTTGTGTGTAGTCTTTATAGCTTTATGCAAATATATAAGAATGAAGAGCCGGGCGCCAGTGGCTCATGCCTATAATCCTAGCTATTCTAGAGGCTAAGATCTGAGGATCACAGTTCAAAGCCAGCCTGGGCAGGAAAAGTCCATGAGACTCTTATCTCCAATAAACCACTCAGAAAACCAGAAGTGGCGCTGTGGCTCATGGCTCAAATGGTAGAGCGCTAGCCTTGAGCTGAATTGCTGAGGGACAGTGCCCAGGCCCAGAGTTCAAGCCCGGCGACTGACAAAAACAAAACAAAACAAAAAAACAGAAAGAATGAAGAAAAATAACTTCTTATTTTATATTCTATTTATAACTAACTTTTTCTCTTAACTCTAAGTATTCATATATGTAAATGTAAATCTGTATCATTAAACATATGTTAGTAATGTTCTATTAAGCAAATGTGCCATAATTTATATACCTAATTTTAGGCTAACTAGATATTTAAATAAGACTGTTATAGAAAGGGTTTCAAATAATGAAATGTTTCCACATTCATTTAACAGCAATGACTTTAAATGATTTTTATTACTGTATATTAATTGCACAAAGAAATTTCTCTGTGGCATTTCCATATATGCATATATTTTGATCCAATTCACCCCCTCTATTACTTTTTCTTGTTTTGACTCCCTCACTTTCTAAACAACTTTAATGTGTTTCATAATGCTGTTTTCATGTGTGCATATGAAGTACTTTGATCATATTAGTTTTTAATTTTTTTATTGTAAAGATATGGTACAGAGGGGTTATGAGTAAGGTGCATGAGTAAGGTAATGAGTACATTTCCTATTGAGCATTGTTACCCACTCTTTTATTTTCCCCCTCCTCTCCCTTCCCTTTCCTCCTCCCCAAACCCTCCACCCTACAACAAAATTGTAAGGTTGGTTTTCAACATAGTGTCTTGTACATCTCATTGCTACAATGGTTCAGCCTGTATCCTTATTTCAGCATTGTGTTATTTCCCTTCCCCTCCTCAAGTTGGAAAAATGTGTATACAAGATGCAGGGCACTAGAATCAGTGACAACAGTGACAACAGGGGTTATACCGGGGGTGGGGTGGGGGAAGGGGGAGAACATACAAAAGAAACAAAAAAAAATGACATAGTACATTAAAAAAAATGTGTCCCTATCTTGGGGTTCATTTCACTTAGCATCATCTGATATGTTCATATGTACATAGCTTTTGACCTTCTCTGCTTGTCTGGTAAGATTTTTGATGTATACTAGTTATTGCAAATAAGGGAAACCATGGGACTGTTATTTTGGATATGGTTACTTCACTTAATATAATTTTTCCAAATCTTTCCATTTCCTAACAAATGGGGTAGTGCCATTCTTTCTCATGGAGGCATAGAATTCATATAAATAAATAAATAAATAAATACCTCACATTTTCTTTATCCATTCGTCTACGGAGGGACTGATTCCATATCTTAGCTATGGTGACTAATGCTGCGATAAACATAGTTGTACTGGCAGCTTCAGTATGGCCTTGTTTGCTTAAATCTCCAAACGTGGGATTGCTGGGTCATAAGGGAGCTCTATGTGAAGTCTTTTGAGGAACCCCCATACTGCTTTCCAGAGTGACTGAACAAGTTTACACTCCTACCAACAATGCAGTAGGGTTCCCTTTTGACCACATCCCCTCCAGCATCTGTTGTTATTAGATTTCTTGATTCTAGCCATTCTAACTGGGGTGAGGTGGTATCTCAATGTTGATTTGTGTTTCTTTTATGGCTAGAGAAGTTGAGCATTTCTCCTGTGTCTATTGGCTATTGTTATTTTCTCTTCAGAGAAGTTTCTCTTTAAGTGTTTAGCCCACTTATTAAACAAGTGGTTGTTTCTTTGAGGATGTTGTTGGGGGATTTAATTTTTTGAGTTCTAAGTATATTTTAGATACCAGGCCCTTGTCTGTTGAATTTTCTCCCAATCCATGGGCTTCCTATTGATCTTGCTAGCTATGTCCTTTGCCATGCAGCAGCTCTACAGTTTCTCCTCTGCCATCTTCCTCCAGACCTTATTAGTTGTTTTTTTCAATGAATGAATTTGGTTCACAGCACTACAACAAATACCCAATTTAATCCCTATCTAGGTAGTTAATATTAGTTCAACATATAACTTCCTTTTTCTCTATTAAAAATAATGTATAATAAACAGTATTAGATCTTTATTCTTTCTTTAGAGTAAGCTTCTGTGTGAGGTTTTTGAGTAAGGTATGCATGTTTTTCAGGTTTTAATGCAGCCTGCCGTCCCATGACCCTCTGTGTACAAGTTGGCTATTTTAGTGACTCCTCCTCTTCCCTCCAGCAGTGTTTCATATTTTTTGTCTTTATTATCTAATTGGTTTTCTTGTGCTAATGAATATCTCAATTCCTTTGGCCATTTTCCAGGATTTATTGAGATTTTGTGTGTTCCTTTTTTAATATATAATTTTTTGGTGTGTGTTTCGTAAGTGATTTATAGGTGAGTTTCACATAATATAGATTAGTCTGGGAAAACTAATAGCTTCACATAATTGAGTTTTTCTAGCCAGAGACATGAAATATTTCTCCTCTGATTCAGCCCTCACCTCCTCTCACCTCCATAAAGCTATATTGTTTTCCTTATAGACTCCCTTTGAATTTCCAGTTTAGATATGTCTCTGATGTTTACATTTTCTTCATTATATATGTGTTGAATTCACTCATTTATTTTTGAAATTATTACTGTATTTTGTAAAGTTACTGACCTTGCAGGAAGCCATTTCATGGAGGTTTGAACTGAATTACCTCAAATGTACAGGTTAATCTGGACAGATGTGTAATCTGTTAGGTAAGTTGTTATAAATTCCCAAGCCATTTCTGTCTTTTTCTGGTTGAGTTGACTGAAATATTTAATTTGAGGGTATCAAATACCATAAAGAAGTAAATTCCATTAGGGAGTAAGATAATACCATTACAAGATAAAAGTAATTGTTCTACTTGCGCCAAAACAAACAAACCAAGTAGAAACAGCTTATTCTGGGTTTCTGTTGTGAGAGATCTGTGCCTAATTTATCTAAGCAAAATGGGGTGATAGGTTGTCTTATAAAAGCTGGCAAGTCCTGGAATGGGACTTGATTCCAGGCATCCTTGATTCAAGATGAAATCTCTTCTATCTGATGGGACCCAGGAGCCTGCTTCCTCGTGGTTTGTTCTGTTACAGGAGATGAGCTCTTTGGCTTAAAGGAAATAAAAATAAAATCAAATATTTGGCTCAGGAGCAGAAAGGCATCAGTACTGACCACAGAGGAGACCAGATTGCTCCCCCAACAAAGTCGAGACAGGGTTTTATTAACTTGATGGAATTGGCTATTGGACATCATCATGTTGTCTAAAGGGTGTTGTCCCCTAAGCTGCTGTGAGAGCAACGAGGCTGGATAGAAGAAAACTTGTAGTAATCTAAGAGTCCATGCTTTTATTTGCCTTCTGTTCTCCTGTGGTGGTCCCTAACTGTCTCCATTCCACTCTCAGATAAGCCCTCCAGAATAGCTATCAGATGGTTACAAGCACCAGAGTTATAATACCACAGAGTTAGGAAAGGCCCTGAGAGTATGAGACAATTCTGACTTACTGAGGTGGATGCACTCAGATCTGGGTCATCAGCTCTGCTGAGGGAATCTGAGGGTGAAGATTCCTTCCTTCCTAGCAGGTGAGCTAGAAGGGAAAGGTAGGTCTTTTTCAAGCACTGTTTCAAATATGGGTTGGACCAACAGAATCAACTTCACCTGAGAACTTGTTAGAACTACAAATTATTGGGCCCACTCAGATCTGATGAATTTGGGACTCTGAGAAAGACCCAGTAATCTGTGCTCTAACAGGCCCTCTAGGTGATTTTGACAACTTATGTTTGAGAACCCTTCCTTTAAAAAGCAATATTAAACCATTATGACTATATGAAGGGGAGCATGGTTACCAGAACCTCAACAAACCTGCTAACCAGCAGCAAAAATACTGAGCTAGGTGTGAACCAGAAAAAGGTGATTACTGCCAGGCTAGAGGTTCAAAGTCACTGTATCAGATTCTCCTTTTAGAGAAAATGTTAACTTAAAATTGCCTCAGGTTAAGTATTTCTTATCATAATATTTGAAACCTGAAATGCTTTAAATTCCAAAACTAGTGTGCCAACCTGAAGGCACAAATGGAAAATTCCATATCTGTCATAATATAATGGGTTATATATATAGGCACACTTAGAAGTATTGCATAAAAATTACTTTCTGCCTCTTGTGTGGGTGGTATGATGACATATGAAGGCATCCTAAGATATCTTATTCTATGTATTATTTAAAAAAAATGGGAAAACCCAGCAATTTGAAACATTTCTAATCCTAAACATTTTGGATAAGCAGTACGCAACAAGGAAGTAATGTTAATGCTTGAAACTCTTTAACACATGATAGTCACTATCATTTATTGAATGTGCAAGGCGCTCCCTCCTCTAGTTGTTTCTTTTTTTTTTTTTTCCCACTGCCTACAGGTCAACACCCACCTTATAGGTAGGTGTTCATATGGGAAGTGGTGACAGAGTAGGTGAACATTTAGTGTCACTCATTACGGTCCTTCTGCTCTACCAGATAAAAGTTGTGGGTAGGTCCTCCCAATATTCTGGGTCTTGGAGGATTGTGTTGGCAATGGTGGAATTTGGTAGTAGGCAGAGACAGGTGACTCTGTAGCCTACAACTTCCACACTCCAGGACTAGACCAAGGCCTTTGGCAGCCGGAGCTGTTCATAGGCTTCTCTGTTTCAGGGTTGGAGCTGGGGTTGATGAACTGCTTGAGGTGTGGATATGTTAAAGCTCTCCTGGTTTGGGTTTGAAAATGTGACAGCCTGCTCCAACCACACCGCAACTTCCTCTGCCACCACAGGCCTGATTGGCCCTGATTGGCCTTGATTGGCCTGAGACTGTGGTCCTCCATTAGCCACTGCCATGCCTGCTGCACGTTCCTGCTATAGTAGGAACTCCTTGTTGGCTTTGCTCCTGCCCCATCACTGCTTCCACTTCTTGTTTCTTCAATTTACCAGCCCAGCTGCTCTCTTAATGATGAGAATCTAAGGGAGGCATAGCCGACCACTGAAGAGAAGTCTATTTGGATCTAATATTGCAACACCAGGGCAGCATAGAAGTATCTCCTAGCTGCTCACCAAGTAGCTGAGAATCCTGATTTTATAGTCAGAAAAAGGATGTAACCAAGATGTATGCACTAGTGATAGCAGTCCCCTCATAAAAAAGAGGATTGTGTTGGCCTCAGTCATGGTATTTTATACAAATGGCAGCTGTGGCCAGGTGCTAGTGGCTTGTAATCCTCCTAGCTACTCAGGAAGCTGAGATCTGAGGATTGCAGTTCAAAGCCAGCTCAGGAAGTAAGGTCCATGAAACTCTTACCAAAAAGCTGGAAGTGGAGCTGTGACTCCAGTGTAGTAGAGCACCAGCTGAAGGCTGAAGGTGAATAAACTAAGGGACCAACACCCAGGTCCTGAGTTGAAGCCTCAGTGGCCTAAAACAAAAAGAAACCAAAAGTGATGGACTGTTTGAATTGGTCCCAGATCTTCTGCTCCATCACCAAGGGAAAGGAATATTGTCCTTACATCTGGGTGGAAGTGGTTACAGGCTCTTACAGGTTTTATTGAGGATTTGGTGGCCAAAAAGTGTGGCAGAATCTGCTTGCTGGGAGAGTATTCTCTGCAATTGGAATTCTGCTTTGGGTTCAAGATAGCCTTGCAAAAGAACAGTCTAGCTACTTGGCAGGCAGGCTCTCCCTCAATGCAGCAAGGGCTCAGATTGACAGTAGAGAAAGGTCTAACAGTTAAACAGAAAGCCTGTCCCAGACTTCATCATCTTGAAAGGAAATGGACTTCCTGTAGAAAGAAAGCACAGACTTTTAAAAGGTTGTTTATAATAAAGGTTTATAAGTAACAGTACTTTAACATTATTTAAGTGCTCTAACAGTGCTGAACTCCTGTCCCAGAGTGCTAGGGAGAGGTGGGTCCCTAGTAGCTGTTTTTGAACCAGGAAGGAAATTGGGTCTGTCTTAGATGGTCTGTCTTAGATGGAACCTAAGTCCTTTCTCCTTTCTTCCTTATTTCATGACACACACATGTGTCCCATGTGTTGTACTGGGAAGAATATAAAAATCTATCTATCCTAAAGCTGTTTATTGGCATGTCCTATACATTTAATATTGAATTTTGAAAAGTTTCTAAACAGTAGAAAAGCAAAGCCTTTGCCCTGACCTCTCTGGATTCTGGAAAATTGCAAGATTATTTCTGTTTCCTTATCACACTTAATGAGTATTTAATTTTTTCCAAAGAACTCACTGATTGCCAGTGTAATTAACATGTGATTAGCTGTGATTACTCAAAACTTACTTTGGTTCCTTCAGCCTTGTTGCTGTAATGGTACAGCTCATTGGCAGCTGAGGTTTTGCAGTAAGGAGGTAGAGACAACTTCTTTTTGCTTAGTGCCAGGGTCTCTGCTCTTCCCAGGAAGCTAAGCCCAGTGGTCTACTTGGAAGCCACATAAACTTCCTTCCTGGGTCTAGTTCTCATCCCACTTTAGCACTTGTTACAATTCCTGGTGGTTTTGTTTTGTCTTGTTTATGTTTTCTGTTTTCCATTGTTGCTGTTGAAAGTTGATAGGAAGCTAGTCTCTGGAGTAAACTAAGTCATACTTAAGTATGAATGACTGAGAACTCATATTTGGAGAAAAGTGATATTTGGAGTTTAGCCAGCATAACAAATAGATTGATGATTGTTAGGTGTTGTTTGAGAAGACAGTTGTAAACTAAGATCTGCCTGTATTAACAATTGCATTAAGCTGTGTGAGTTATGACATTCCATAGGATGTTGTTCAGATGGTTTCATTAGCGCACTCTGAGGGTGGAGGTTTTAGCCCTCTAATGTTTAGCCCTCATTGAGCTTGTACACAGATGCCAGAGGTGAGTGAAAACTTCCATCTGGGAGACAATAGAAATGAAATCAGATCTGGGCATATTTCAAAAGGTGTTTTCTTTCTTGTGAAAATAGTCTTGCATAAACATTCTGGCCTTGTGGTAAATATGGACTGTTACAGCTGTTAACAGAACACCGGTGGTCACACTTGTAATTCTCGATACTCAGGAGACTGAAAGCTAAGGGTCTTGGCTCAGAGCCAGCCTAGGGAGGAAAGTCTGTGAGATTCATATCTCCAATTAACCACCAGAAAACTGGAAGTGGCACTGTAACTTAAGTAGTAGAGCACTAGCTTTGAGCAGAAGGGCTTAGGGAAAGAGTTCAGGCCCCGAGTTCAAGCCCCACAACACCATGAAAAAAAAAGAACAAGTGAGGGAAGTGGCTCTGTAGCTCAAGTAGAGTACCAGCCTTGAGCAAAACAACTAAGGGACAGTGCCCCAGCTCTCAGTTCAAATCCCAATACTCCCCTTCTCCCTCTGTCTCTTTCCTTCTCTCTTTCATGTGTACACACAAAACACATGGGTGAGCATGAAGAAAAAAACTGTGCCATATTTTTAATAATTAATAGGTTAAGAGATTGGGAATTTTCTTCTGTCCTTTTGTGGTGATTACCAATCATTTTATTCATCCATCTAGTTCATTCTGAGAGAATGTGAAGGTATCCTAGATTTTATGGTACACCAGCTTTCTAAGGTCAGTAAGATTGTTTGGGAGAGTAAGGGGGTAGAGAAGAGCACATCGACTTTCAGTGTATGACAGGCATGAATTTAGGCCCTTGGAGTGCACCTGCCCTGTGTCCAGCCATGGTGGTCTTTGATGAGCTCAAATGGTCCATGGTTTCAACCACTTCAAGATAAAGAAGTCTAAATCCCTGACTAACAACCTTAAGCATCTTTACCATTATTAGCTAAATGTCAAGGTGTTATCTATAGCAAGGCGAATTGGAGCATACATCTTAGCCATACTACCTGTAAAATTGGTGAAAAAAGCATATAGCTAAATACAAGTGGAGCTAGAGGTTTATTCAGATTTTCCCTCCACTTCAGTTGTAGACTGTCATGACTTGAGATACTACCACTTGGAAGTATATGTAGATGCTATAATGGCTTATAAAAATGAATTCATATAAAATACTCTTGAATCTACATTTGCTTTTGGTCATAATTGTTAAAGCATAAATTTTAAAAGGCAAGCTCATGACTTTCAAATAAATATAAAATAAACATCTATCACAGATACTCTTCTTTAAAAATCACAGATACTGTTTAACTCACTAATGAGTGAAGTAGTCTGATGTCAGACTGATTTAAAAATATTTGAGAGGTTAGTACATTTAAAGAAAATCTAAGGAATGTTACATGGACTTGATAAGTAATTATATATATGGTATTTGTCTCAGTGGACAGATTTTTTTTTTTGTAATTTTGCCAGACAAAATCTAGACATTAACAACTAACTTTCTAAGTCTTGGTCCTTTAACCCATAAGCAGTAGGCAGTGAGATGAATATGTTTATACTGCCAGACCTGGGAACAGAAAGCTTATTCTCTAAAAGATCAGATAGTGTGTGAGGTTTCGTGGGCCATGTGCGTGTCTATCTTACTTACATGCTTCTCTTTTCCTACTCACCTGAACAAAAACAGGTTGGAGGCTGGCTTTGGCCAGTGTTTTACTGGCGTCCTCTCATGTGGGTGATCTTTGTGTGGTCTTCACTCCATGTGACATTGAAATGCTGCCTAGCTCTTTTATTTCCCAAGTTTCATGGAATCTTTCCTGAAAATAGTGCTCACAAAGAACAAAATCAAAAGAATATATTTGTTCTTATTATGTTTGCTGGAGATGGTAGTAATAAAATACGATGTCAAAAATCTCAGTTATTAGAAAGGTTGAGAGAAGATGTTTGCTTAAGAGTTCAGAAAGGACCAGATGTATAAGAAGGAGAAACATGAACTTAACACACAGTTCAGTTCTGGCTATTTGGAGGGATGCTCTTCCAGAGGTGGGACATGTAGTGGCGAGTCAGGCTTTGAAGGTTTCTCTGTTGAAAGTCAGCAGTTCTGAAATGTTTCTCTCGTCTTCACTGCCTTTTTAATCTTCATAACCTGAGTTCAAGTCCCAGGACTGGCAAAACAAACCAAAAAAGAAGAGGGGGGTGATGGTTCATGATGCTTTTGAAAGGAGAGCTCTGTGAACTGAGAGAAGAAACAAAAGCTTCCTTGTCTGGTTTATTCATCTTGACTTTTTTGGGGGGAAACAAATATAAATTGTCTGTCATCACAAGAGACCCTATAAGAGGGAAGTAATTAGGGCCAGAGGAAATGCGGGGATGGAATGAGAGGCTGGAATGATGACAAAGGAAGATTGTCCTCTGAAGTGTCTACAAAGAATTTAGCCTTGTCAACACCTTGATTTTAGATTTATGAAATCCAACACTGTAAAAAACTAATAAATTACTGTTGTTATAAGCCATGCATATATAAAATATATACGCATGTATATATTTATGTCTCTTACCTGTTTAGTTTTTTTGCAAATCAGTTAAGACATTCAGCTGGTAATCCTCATTGTGATTTTAGCTACTCAGGAGGCTGAGCTTTGACTAGTTATTTGAAGCCAGCTCAGGCAGGAAAGTGAGATGCTTGCCTCCAATTAACCTGAAAAAAGTTAGAAGTGGAACTGTGGCTAAGATGGTAGAGCACAAGCCTTGAGCAAAAAATTCAGGGACCAGTGCTCAGGCCCCAAATTCAAGCTCCAGGAATAACACAATTTAAAATAAGAGAGAACAAGAGAGAGAGAGGAGAGACAGGGAGAGAGAGAGAGACAGAGACAGACAGAGACAGAGACAGAGAGGGGGAGGGAGGGAGGGAGAAGAGAAAGAGACACAGAGAGAGAGAGAAAGCGAGAGAGAGCCTTTTTTCTGTTGTCAATTCTTTTTTTTTTCTTTTTATTGTGAGAATACCATACCCATACCGAGGGGTTACAATTACATGGGCAAGATAACCAGTACAGTTCTTATCAAGCATTGTTGCCTCCTCCTTGTTTCCCCTTCCCATCCCTTCCCATACTCCTCCCCTCCCCCCACCCCGTACCAAAGTTGTTAAGTTCGTTTTTCAACATATCTGTTGTCAGTTCTTAGTGGGAGTTCTTGAATAATGTGTTGATGATTTTTGACAATAAAGGTTATGCTAAACTTTAATTTTTTATGATTCTGACTATATATATATATATACACATACATATGTGTATATATATATATATATACACATACATATATATATGGATTGTCATTTACCAGAAGAGGAGAAATTGCTTTTGGGTGCTAATGGTCTGATATATTAGTTCTGGATTTATCCCTTTTTGTAGCCTGTTGTATCAATCCATTATATGTGTGGGTGTCTGAACAATGGTTCATTGTTGTGATCTTGGCTTACAGTGAGAAGTACTCACTAAATACTCTGTGGAATTGCTGAAGTCATTGTTTTGGGAGAGGTTGCTTAGGGGAGAATTCTGGTGTATTGTATTCTCTCTTGATTTTATAAAGAGCCTTAGAGGGCAGCTTTGTGTCTTTCAAGATAACGATTTTCAATTTGATGTAGAATTGTTCCAGAAGGGCTTATATAACCAAATGAAATTAAGAGAAGGCTTCAGACATTACTGCTTAGTGAGGGAGAGGTAGATTCTTTTGGTATCAGTGGAAGATTCCTGGATCACTATTTTGAAAATAAGTGCCAAACATATGACTAATATACACAACTGTTTATGCCTGGTCTCTATTCCAAACCTGAGATTTTTTTTTTAGCTGATATGATAGCAACAGAGAAGATTCATTAATGGTGGGAAAGGTAATTCTCTCTGATTAATTTCTGATTAAATAATTTTAATAGTTGGTACCCAAATTTATACTTTAGTAAGTAGTTTTAAAATAAATACACATGCATGTACAAATATGTAAGCTGGGCCCTGGTGGCTAATGCCTGTAATCCTAGCTACTCAGGAGGGTGAGAGTTGAGGATTACAATTCAAAGCCAGCCTAGGCAGGAAAATCCAAGAGACTCCTATTGTAAGAAATGAAAAGTGAGCAAGAGTGACCGATAGGAACTCAAGGCTTTATTGGGGGACAGACCTGCCAGGCTGCTCCAAGCATGAATGGAGACAGCAACCATGGACAGGTGTAGGCTGAATTTTAACAGAATTTTAGGGGGCAGTCACATGCGTCACATGGGCACTCACATGAATCACATTATGTAGAGTATGGGAATTTGGGGGTGGAGTCAGTTCTGAGTTATAAAGGTGTTATAAAGGTGTTACATGGAGTACAGGAATTGTGAGGAGAGTCCCATTCTGAGTTGCTCCCTTATGTAAGGAGACTGTTGCAACTGGGGTGGGAATTTGTATGTCACACCAGGAAAACAATGCAGCATTGGGGAAATAACAGATTTTTGTAAATATGTAGGAACTCAGGGTAGGACCTTAATTGGCAAGCTGAGTCTGACACCTTAGATTTATCTCCAATAAACTACTCAAAAAACCCTAAGTGGTGCTGTGGCTCAAGTGATAGAATACTAACTAGCCTTGAGCACAAAGAGGCTCAGGGACAGAGCCCAGGCCCTGAGTTCACACACACACACACACACACACACACACACACACACACACACACACACATTGCAAAGAAAAGACAGTGAGGAGATGGCGTAAAAGGATCCATTCCTTTATTCATTTATTTATAATTTAACAAATATTTATTCAGTACTTAATTGCATGCAAAGGGCTGTTGTCTGTGCCTGGAATATTTCAGTAAACAGACTCCCTGTGCTTATTGAGCTATATTCTTACCTGAGCTAAAAGGAAATAGACACTAGATAAAGGTACAAAGAAGTAGGTGACATGGCATGTGGTATATCAAGCTGGACAGATAGTAAAGCAGGATAAGGGACAGGGAGCAACAAGAGTGAGGGTGGAGTGGGAGAAAGGGCTAGAGCTTATAAGGTGCTTCAGGGAAGCTTTCTGATGAGGGGATATTTAATCTGACATCTCAGTGAGGTGAAGGGTGCATCATGTGAAACCTGAAAGAAAAACTTTAAATAGGAATAACTGTAGTTGCAAAGACTTGAAGATCAGCCAGGAGGCCAGAGCAGTTGGAGTGAAATAAAGGCAAGTTATAGACTGATATTAGAGAAGGAAGACATAAAAAACCACTGAGAATTTTGGGACAGACTAATAACACATTTTCATTTGAAAAAAGACCACTCTGGAAGCCATATTGTCAATAGCTAATAGCAGAAAAATGAAGGAGACAAGGAATCCAATTTTGAGTTATGTCAATGATGATCAGTGATTACTAGTAGACAGGGCTAGAGATAGTTGTGTTCAGGAAATTTTTGGAAGGAAATACTGATGAAATGTGCTGATAAATGGCTGGATGTAAAAGTATGAGAGGGAAGTCTAGATTTTGTCCTGAATTCCTGGAAGAATGGAGTCACTATTGATTGAACTAGGTAAGACTAAAGAGATATTGTTCAACAAACTAGCAGTGGGAGAAATGTTCTCTATTCTCCCCCAAAGATATCTCCAAGCAGCAAATCAATCAAACAAAGCCCCAAATTTACAGTATATGTGAAACAATATAAAAAATGAATTGCTTTCCCCAAAAGACAAGAATGCTCCCTCTTGCCATCATGATTAAACTTGTACACGAGGTTCTGACCAATGCAGACAGGCAAGAAATGAAACAAAACACATCTGGATTATCAGGGAGTAAGTAAAATTATTTTTATAGATAACATGATTTTGTATATAGAAAACCTTAAAGAATCTACTGAAGGAATTAGAATTAATAAGTGAGTACAACATGGTGGTACAAAATTTATTACTATTTTAATTTCTTGCTATGTATCCCATATATCCCTCTGCCTAGGCTTCTCAAATGCTGGGATTACAGGCATGCATTTTTACACCTGGCCAGTTTTTACACAATATGTGAACAATGAACATTCTAGACATGAAATTATAAAAACCAATACCATTTACTTTCAGATTTAAAAACAACAGGGTACAGGGAAAAGAAAGTTCTGAAGTCCAAGCCAAAGGTCAGCAACATTCACAGGTTAGGGAATTGAAGAAATGCCAGCAAAGCAGCCATATCTGGCCAGTTAAATGAGTCATGTCCTGGACAGATATTTGGGGAAGGAGAATCTGATTATCACTGTGTGATGTTGTTGAAGGGTGAATAAGTTGAAGACCTGGGATGCCCAGCTGAGTAAGTGAGTAAGGATGGCTCAAAAGCAAAGAAAAGGAATGGGAGAGAAGGGTGAGCTTAAAGGTCGATCCAAAATCAATACTTTTCTTTTTCACAATATATACTTAAAATTAAATACTAAAATATACACAAGTCTATTTTTTCTTTTTGTATTTATGTAGCAACACTACTCAGAAATTACTATAAGATTTTATATTTTTTTCCTAGTTGGCTAAGTGGATTGTCCCTAATCCATACTTGTGTTGTGTGGATTAGAATTAACTAAAAGAACCTGAACTGAAACTGATAATAGAGTACTGCACCTGATGGCATATATATATATATATATATATATATATATATATATAGTATGACTGGTGTTTATTCTCTAACAAATATATATATATACACACATATATGTGTATATGTATATATATACACATACTCTGTTATATTAATATATATGTATATTAATCCTTGTTCAGAAAACCTGAAGCCTGAAGTTGGATCCCACATATGTCATAATTATGAATAAGTCAGACATCTTGCGTGAACCCTTATCTAATGCTGTTTTCCCTATAATTCTCTATGTCAATTTAGGTTTTATTTTTTGCCACACCAGTTGTAAAGCTTGAACTCAGGGCCTCCAATCATTTAAAACCCACCTCCATTTCTGGTGTTTTGCTAGTTCATTGGAGATAAGAGTCTCTTGTATTTGTCTGTCCAGTCTGGCTTTGAACCTAGATTCTCAAATCTCAGCCTACTGACTAGGATTACTGGCATGAGCCACTAGCACCAGGCTAGTTTGAGTTGCTTATGTAAATTTCCTGTAATCCTGGAAAGTAGATGTGGGTTTTTTTCTGTCTTTTTTCAAGCTCCTAGAAATGAAATGGTTTGTCTACCTTCACACTATCTGGAAGTTAATAGAACAG
Source organism: Dipodomys ordii (assembly GCF_000151885.1). Taxonomy (NCBI): domain Eukaryota; kingdom Metazoa; phylum Chordata; class Mammalia; order Rodentia; family Heteromyidae; genus Dipodomys; species Dipodomys ordii. Next base: position 972,390 of record NW_012267391.1, read on the forward strand.
ATTGGGATGGGAGAATATGAAACCCCCTTCCAGATTTGAATTTAACACCAGCTGTACTTTGATAGTTCATATCCCACTTTTGTTACTATAAATTTGTAGGCGGGTTGTGTGTGTGTGTGTGTGTGTGTGTGTGTGTGTGTGTGTGTGTGTGTGTGTGTGTGTGTG